>NC_080386.1:98749720-98878139 GCF_014773155.1 Arachis stenosperma | reverse complement strand
GGTAGGTGGGGATCCTGTGAGGTCCACAGATCCTGAGGTGTCAAGGAATTCCATCCCTGCACCAATAGGCATGTAAATGCCTTTGCACACCATTCTGGCGTTTAAACGCCGTGTGGTGCACATTCTGGGCGTTCAACGCCCATGTAAAGCATGTTTCTGGCGTTGAACGCCAGTTTCATGCTTGTTACTGGCGTTCAGCGCCAGCTTTTCTTCTCTGGGCACATTCCTGGCGTTCAGCCCCAGAATGTTGCTTGTTTCTGGCGTTCAGCACCAGAATGATGCTCTGTTCTGGCGTTGAACGCCGGCCAGATGCACCTTACTGGCGTTGAACGCCAGCCTGTGCGTCCTCCAAGGTGAAAATTTTTTTTTCTGCTTTTTGATTCTGTTTTTAATTTTTATGATTTTTTCATGACTCCTCATGATCATGTACCTAATAAAACATAAAATAACAATAAATAAAATTAGATAAATAAAATTGGGTTGCCTCCCAACAAGCACTTCTTTAATGTCAATAGCTTGACAGTGGCTCTCATGGAGCCACAAGGTGATCAGGTCAATGTTGTATAGTTGCCCACACCAAACTTAGAGTTTGGATATGGGATCTTAACACCAAACTTAGAGTTTGGTTGTGGCCTCACAGCACCAAACTTAGAGTTTGACTGTGGGGGCTCTTCTTGACCCTGAACTGAGAGAAGCTCTTCATGCTTACTCTCTTTTGTCACAGAGGGATGACCATGTGCCTTAAATACAAGGTAGTCTCCATTCAATTGAAGGACTAATTCACCTCTGTTGACATCTATCACAGCTCCTGCTGTGGCTAGGAAAGGTCTTCCAAGGATGATGCAATCATCCTCCTCCTTCCTAGTGTCTAAGATTATGAAATCAGCAGGGATGTAAAGGCCTTCAACCTTTACTAGCACGTCCTCTACTAACCCATAAGCTTGTCTCAATGACTTGTTTGCCAATTGCAATGATAACAAGGCAGGTTGTACCTCAATGATCCCCAGCTTCTCCATTACAGAGAGTGGCATAAGATTTATCCCTGACCCCAGATCACACAGAGCTTTTGCAAAGGTCATGGTGCCTATGGTACAAGGTATTAAGAACTTGCCAGGATCTTATTTCTTTTGAGGTAGTTTTCTGATCCAAGTATCTAGTTCACTAATGAGCAGGGAGGTTCACTCTTCCAAGTCTCATTACCAAACAACTTGCATTCAGCTTCATGATAGCTCCTAAATATTGAGCAACTTGCTCTCCAGTTACATATTCATCCTCTTCAGAGGAAGAATAGTCTTCAGAGCTCATGAATGGCAGAAGGAGATTTAATGGAATCTCTATGGTCTCTTGGTGGATGAAATTGTGATCACTACAACTTCGCACAACTAACCAGCAAGTGTACTGGGTCGTCCAAGTAATAAACCTTACGCGAGTAAGGTCGATCCCACAGAGATTGTTGGTATGAAGCAGCTATGGTCACCTTGTAAATCTTAGTCTGCAGACTCAAATGAGTATAGATGATGAATAAAACATAAAGAATAAGATAGAGATACTTATGTATTCAATGGTGGGAATTTCAGATAAGCGTATGAAGATGCTTGGTCCCTTCCGTTCTCTGCTTTCCTACTGTCTTCATCCAATCCTTCTTACTCCTTCCATGGCAAGCTTATGCAAGGGTTTCACGTTGTCAGGCTACCTCCATCCTCTCAGTGGAAATGTTCAACGCACCCTGTCACGGCACGGCTATCCAGCTGTCGGTTCTCGATCGGGCCGGAATAGAATCCAGTGATTCTTTTGCGTCTGTCACTAACGCCCCGCCCTCAGGAGTTTGAAGCTCGTCACAGTCATTCAATCATTGAATCCTACTCAGAATACCACAGACAAGGCTTAGACCTTCCGGATTCTCTTGAATGCCGCCATCAGTTCTAGCTTATACCACGAAGATTCCGGTTAAAGAATCCAAGAGATATCCACCCAATCTAAGGTAGAACGGAGGTGGTTGTGAGGCACACGTTCATAGGTGAGAATGATGATGAGTGTCACGGATCATCATATTCATCAAGTTGAAGAACAAGTGATATCTTGGAACAAGAACAAGCGGAATTGAATAGAAGAACTATAGTAATTGCATTAATACTCGAGGTACAGCAGAGCTCCACACCTTAATCTATGGTGTGTAGAAACTCCACCGTTGAAAATACATAAGAACAAGGTCTAGGCATGGCCGTGAGGCCAGCCCCCCAATGATCTAAGAACTAGATGTCCAAAGATGATCTAGAGATCTAAAGTGATCAAAAAATTCAAATACAATAGTAAAAGGTCCTATTTATAGGAAACTAGTAGCTTAAGAATTACAAAGATGAGTAAATGACATAAAAATCCACTTCCGGGCCCACTTGGTGTGTGCTTGGGCTGAGCATTGAAGCATTTTTGTGTAGAGACTCTTCTTGGAGTTAAACGCCAGTTTTTATGCCAGTTTGGGCGTTTAACTCCCATTTTGGTGCCAGTTCCGGCGTTTAACGCTGGGAATTCTGAAGGTAACTTTGAACGCCGGTTTGGGCCATCGAATCTTGGGCAAAGTATGGACTATCATATATTGCTGGAAAGCCCAGGATGTCTACTTTCCAACGCCGTTGAGAGCGCGCCAATTGGGCTTTTGTAGCTCCAGAAAATCCACTTCGAGTGAAGGGAGGTCAGAATCCAACAGCATCTGCAGTCCTTTTCAGTCTCTGAATCAGATTTTTGCTCAGGTCCCTCAATTTCAGCCAGAAAATACCTGAAATCACAGAAAAACACACAAACTCATAGTAAAGTCCATAAAAGTGAATTTTAACTAAAAACTAATAAAAATATACTAAAAACTCAACTAAATATACTAAAAACATACTAAAAACAATGCCAAAAAGCGTACAAATTATCCGCTCATCATTTCTATATGAGCCTCAGATTCCTTTGGATCCTTAATAGGAAACTCCTTCTTGCTTGAGGGGCGTCCCAGGAGGTCTTCCTCACTAGGATTTTCGTCCTTCTCCTCCCTTGTGCATTCGGCCATGTTGATCACATCAATGGCCTTGCACTCTCCTTTTGGATTCTCTTCTGTATTACTTGGGAGAATACTGGGAGGGGTTTCAATGACTTTCTTACTCAGCTGGCCCACTTGTGCCTCCAAATTTCTAATGGAGGATCTTGTTTCATTCATGAAACTGAAAGTGGCCTTTGACAGATCAGAGACTATATTGGCTAAATTAGAAGTATTTTGTTCAGAATTCTCTGTCTGTTGCTGAGAAGATGATGGATATGGCTTACTATTACTCAGCTTATTACGTCCACCATTGTTAAAACCTTGTTGAGGTTTTTGTTGATCCTTCCAGGAGAAATTTGGATGATTTCTCCATGATGAATTATAGGTGTTTCCATAAGGTTCACCCATGTAATTAACCTCTGCCATGGCAGGGTTCTCAGGATCATAAGCTTCTTCAGAAGCTGCCTCTCTAGTACTGTTGGATGCATGTTGCCATCCATTCAGATTTTGAGAGATCATGTTGACCTGTTGAGTCAACACTTTGTTCTGAGCCAATATGGCATTCAGAGCATCAATTTCAAGAACTCCTTTCTTCTGAGGTATCCCATTATTCACGGAATTCCTTTCAGAAGTGTACATGAATTGGTTGTTTGCAACCATGTCAATGAGCTCTTGAGCCTCTTCAGGCGTTTTCTTCAGGTGAATAGATCCACCTGCAGAATGGTCCAATGACATTTTCAAAAATTCAGATAGACCATAATAGAATATATCTAATATGGTCCATTCTGAAAACATGTCAGATGGACATCTTTTGGTCAGCTGCTTGTATCTTTCCCAAGCTTCATAGAGGGATTCACCATCTTTTTGTTTGAAGGTTTGAACATCCACTCTCAGCTTGCTCAGCTTTTGAGGAGGAAAGAATTTATCCAAGAAGGCAGTGACCAGCTTATCCCATGAGTCCAGGCTATCCTTGGGTTGTGAATCCAACCATATTCTAGCTCTGTCTTACAGCAAAGGGAAAAGCATGAGTCTGTAGACTTCAGGATCAACTCCATTCGTCTTTACAGTCTCACAGATCTGCAAGAACTCAGTTAAAAACTGATAAGGATCTTTAGATGGAAGTCCATAAAACTTGCAGTTTTGTTGCATTAATGCAACTAGCTGAGGTTTCAGCTCAAAATTATTGGCTCCAATGGCAGGAATGGAGATGCTTCTTCCATCAAATTTGGACGTTGGCTTTGTGAAGTCACCAAGCATTCTCCTTGCATTATTATTATTTTTGGCTGCCATCTCCTTCTCTTGTTCAAAAATTTCTGAAAGGTTACTTTTGGATTGTTGTAATTTAGTTTCTCTTAATTTTCTCTTCAGAGTCCTTTCAGGTTCTGGGTCAATTTCAACAAGAGTGCCTTTATCCTTGTTCCTGCTCATATGAAAGAGAAGAAAACAAGAAAAGAAAGAGGAATCCTCTATGTCACAGTATAGAGATTCCTTTATGTTAGTAGAAAAAGAAAAAAGGGGGGTAGAAGAAAGAAAAGTGAAGAATCCAAACACAAGGGATATATTAGGTTCGGATTTTAGATGAAGAGAGATGAAGAGAAGTGTTAGTAATTAAATAATTAATTAGAATAAGAAAAGAGAGAGGGAATTTCGAAAATAATTTTGAAAAAGTTGTTAGTAATTTTCGAAAATTAGAAATAAGATAAGATTAAAATTAAAATTTAAAACAAAAAGAATTTTTAAAAAAGAGATGAGATATTTTCGAAAATTAGAGAGGAAAAAGTAGTTAGTTGGTTTTGAAAAAGATTTGAAATTTTAATTTTAAAAAGATAAGAAGATAAGAAGATAGTTGAAAAAGATATTAAAATCAAATTTGAACAGATAAGAAGATAAGAGGTTAGATAAGATATTTTGAAATCAAATTTTGAAAAAGATACAATTTTGAGAAGGATAAGATAAAAATTTTAAGAAAAAGATATTTTGAAAAAGATTTAATTTTTAAAAAGACTTAGCTAACAAGAAACTACAAGATAAGATTCTAGAATTTAAAGATTCAACCTTTCTTAACAAGAAAGTAACAAACTTCAAATTTTTGAATCAATCACATTAATTGTTAGCATATTTTTGAAAATATGATATAAAGATAAGAAAAAGATTTTGAAAAAATAATTTTTTAAATTTTCGAAAATAAAAAAAAATGAAAAAGATATGATTTTCGAAAAAGATTTTGAAAAGATAAGATTTTTAAAATTGAAATTTTGACTTGACTTGTAAGAAACAACTAATTTTGAAAATTTTTGACCAAGTCAATCCCAAAATTTCGAAATTTTGGAGGGAAATAAGGAAAAGATATTTTTTTGATTTTTGAATTTTTAATTATGAGAGAGAAAAAACAACAAAAATACTTAATGCATGAAATTTTTAGATCAAAACAATGAATGCATGCAAGAATGCTATGAATGTCAAGATGAACACCAAGAACACTTTGAAGATCATGATGAACATCAAGAACATATTTTTGAAAAATTTTTGATGCAAAGAAAACATGCAAGACACCAAACTTAGAAATTTTTAATGCTTGGAAAATATGAATGCAAAGATGCACATGAAAAACAAGAAAAGACACAAAACAAGAAAACATCAAGATCAAACAAGAAGACTTATCAAGAACAACTTGAAGATCATGAAGAACACTATGAATGCATGGAATTTTCGAAAAATGCAAGGAAAAAATTTTTAAAGCATGCAATTGACACCAAACTTAAAAATTGACTCAAGACTCAAACAAGAACACAAAATTTTTTTGATTTTTATGATTTTATGATTTTTTTGGATTTTTATTAAAATTTTTTCGAAAATAAAGTTTAGAAAAACGAAAAATAAAAGAAAAATTTTTGAAAAAGATTTTTGAAAAGAAAATTACCTAATCTGAGCAACAAGATGAACCGTCAGTTGTCCATACTCAAACAATCCCCGACAACGGCGCCAAAAACTTGGTGGACGAAATTGTGATCCATGTTCTTTGTATTTGTATGAAATCATTATTATGGCACCGGTTGAATTCACAACTCCGTTCAACTAACCAGCAAGTGTACTGGGTCGTCCAAGTAATAAACCTTACGTGAGTAAGGGTCGATCCCACAGAGATTGTTGGTATGAAGCAAGCTATGGTCACCTTGTAAATCTCAGTTAGGCGGATTAAATTGGTTTATGGTTTCGAAAATAGAAATAAGAAAATAGAAATAATAAAAGGGATAGAATACTTATGCAGATTCATTGGTGGGAATTTCAGATAAGCGAATGGAGATACTGTATGGCTCAAGAACGCCTACTTTCCTATTGCTTCAACTCAGTCCTTCTTACTCCTTTCCATGGCAAGCTGTGTATAGGGGTTCACCGTTCGACGATGGCTACTTTGTATCCTCTCTGAAAAATGGTCCTCTGCGGCTGTCACTCGCATGGCTAATCGTCTGGAGGCATCACACTGGCCGAAGGCTACATCCCATCCTCGCAGTGAAAACTACGCTCACGCGCTCTGTCATAGCACGGCTAATCACTGGTTGGTTCCCGCTCCTACTGGAATAGAATCCCTTGATTCTTTTGTGTCTGTCACTAACGCCCAGCACTTGCGAGTCTGAAGCACGTCACAGTCATTCATTACCGGAATCCTACTCGGAATACCACAGACAAGGTTAGACTTTCCGGATTCCCAGGATCCTACTCGGAATACCACAGACAAGGTGAGACTTTCCGGATCCTCATAAATGCCACCATCTATCTAGCTTATACCATGAAGATTCTGTTAGGGAATCTAAGAGATACACATTCAAGCTCGGTTGCATGTAGAACGGAGGTGGTTGTCAATCACGCGCGTTCATAGGTGAGAATGATGATGAGCGTCACATAATCATCACATTCATCATGTTCTTGGGTGCGAATGAATATCTTGGAATAAGAATAAGAGAGAATTGAATGAAAAGTAATAGTAATTGTATTGAAACTTGAGGTACAGCAGAGCTCCACACCCTTAATCTATGGTGTGCAGAAACTCCACCGTTGAAAATACATAAGTAAAATGTTCAGGCATGGCCGAATGGCCAGCCCCCTAAACGTGATCAATAGCCTCTTAGGATGAAGAATAAAACAAAACTGAGACCAAAGATGAAACGTGGTCAAAAAGACGTCTAATACAATAGTTAAATGTTCTATTTATAATAAACTAGCTCCTAGGGTTTACATGAGTAAGTATTTGATACATAAATCCACTTCCGGGGCCCACTTGGTGTATGCTTGGGCTGAGCTTGATCAATCCACGAGCTGAGGCTTCTCTTGGAGTTGAATTCCGAGTTATGACGTGTTTTGGGCGTTCAACTCCAGATCATGACGTTTTTCTGGTGTTTAACTCCAGACAGCAGCATGTACTTGGCGTTCAATGCCAAGTTATGTCGTCAATTTCCGAATGAAGTATGAACTATTATATATTGCTGGAAAGCTCTGGATGTCTACTTTCCAACGCCGTTGAGAGCGCGCCAATTGGAGTTCTGTAGCTCCAGAAAATTTATTTCGAGTGCAGGGAGGTCAGATTCCAACAACATCAGCAGTCCTTTTGTCAGCCTTTTTCAGAGTTTTGCTCAAGTCCCTCAATTTCAGCCAGAAATTACCTGAAATCATAGAAAGACACACAAACTCATAGTAAAGTCCAGAAATGTGAATTTAACATAAAAACTAAGGAAAACATCCCTAAAAGTAGCTTGAACTTACTAAAAACTACCTAAAAACAATGCCAAAAAGCGTATAAATTATCCGCTCATCACTGGGCGTGATGACAAACGCAAAAGAATCAATGGATTCTATTCCAACCTGATTGAGAACCGACAGATGATTAGCCGTGCTGTGACAGAGCATTTGGACCATTTTTACTGAGAGGATGGGATGTAGCTATCAACCAAGGGTGATGCCTCCAGACGATTAGCCGTGCAGTGACAGCGCATAGGACCATTTTCCCGAGAGGATTAAAAGTAGCCATTAATGATGGTGATGCCCTACATACAGCTTGCCATGGAAAGGAGTAAGAAGAATTGGATGAATGTAATAAGAAAGTAGAGATTCAAGAGGAGCACAGCATCTCCATACGCCTATCTGAAATTTCCAATATTGATTTACATAAGTATCTCTATCCTATTTTCTGTTTATTTTTATTAATCATATTCGATTTTCTAAATTCCATAATTTTATCCTCCTGACTGGGATTTACAAGGTGACCATAGCTTGCTTCATACCAACAATCTCCGTGGGATCGACCCTTACTCACGTAAGGTATTACTTGGATGACCCAGTGCACTTGCTGGTTAAGTTGAACGGAGTTGTGTCCACACATAGCAGAGAGCCACAAGAATAATTCCATATAAAATAAAGAATACAATATTGTGAGTATCACAATTTCATCCACCAAGTTTTTGGCGCCGTTGCCGGGGATTGTTCGAGTATGGACAACTGACGGTTCATCTTGTTGCTCAGATTAGGTAATTTTCTTTTCAAAAATCTTTTTCAAAATTTTTCTTTTCTTTTTCGTTTTCTCCAAAAATATTTTCGAAAAAAAAATCCAAAAAAAAAAAACTAGAAAATCATAAAAACCAAAAATATTTTGTGTTTCTTGTTTGAATCTTGAGTCAATTTTTAAGTTTGGTGTCAATTACATGCTTTTAAAAATTTTTCTTGCATTTTTCGAAAATCCCATGCATTCATAGCGTTCTTCATGATCTTCAAGTTGTTCTTGATAAGTCCCCTTGTTTGATCTTGATGTTTTCTTGTTTTGTGTTGTTTGTTGTTTTTCATATGCATTTTTTGTTTGTTAGAGTCCATGCATTAAAGATTTCTAAGTTTGGTGTCTTGCATGTTTTCTTTGCATCAAAATTTTTTTTCAAAATTATGTTCTTAGTGTTCATCATGATCTTCAAAGTGTTCTTGGTGTTCATCTTGACATTCATAGCATTCTTGCATGCATTCATTGTTTTGATCTAAAAATTTCATGCATTGAGTATTTTTGTTGTTTTTCTCTCTCATAATTAAAAATTCAAAAATAAAAAAATATCTTTTCCTTATTTCCCTCCAAATTTTCGAAATTTTGGGTTGACTTGGTCAAAAATTTTTTAAAATTAGTTGTTTCTTACAAGTCAAGTCAAAATTTTCAATTTTAAAAATCTTATCTTTTTAAAATCTTTTTCAAAAATCATATCTTTTTCATTTTTTTTATTTTTCGAAAATTTCAAAATTACTTTTCAAATTATTTTCAAAATCTTTTTCTTATCTTTATATCAAATTTTTGAAAATATGCTAACAATTAATGTGATTGATTAAAAAATTTGAAGTTTGTTACTTTCTTGTTAAGAAAGGTTCAATCTTTAAATTCTAGAATCTTATCTTGTAGTTTCTTGTTAGTTAAGTCATTTTAAAAATTAAATCTTTTTCAAAATATCTTTTTATTAAAATTTCTATCTTAACTTTTTATCTTATCCTCCTCAAAATTTTATCTTTTTCAAAAATTTGATTTCAAAATATCTTATCTAACTTCTTATCTTCTTATCTTTTTAAACTCTAATTTCAAATCTTTTTCAATCAACTAACTAACTTTGTGTTTGTTTCTTATCTTTTTCAAAACCACCTAACCACTTTTCCCTCTTCAATTTTCGAAAATACCTCTTTCTTTTCAAAAATTCTTTTTAATTAATTAATTATTTTAAATTTTAATTTTAATTACATTCTATCTCTAATTTTCGAAAATCACTAACCCTTTTTTTAAAAAAATTATTTTCGAATTCTCTTCCTCTTTTCTTATTCTATTTAATTATTTAATTACTAACACTTCTCTTCACCTCTCTTCATCTAAAAATCCGAATTCTTCTTCATTCTTCTACTCCCTTCTTTTTCTACTAACATAAAGGAATCTCTATACTGTGACATAGAGGATTCGTCTTTCTTTTCTTGTTTTCTTCTCTTTCATATGAGCAGGAACAGGGAAAAAGGCACTCTTGTTGAAATTGATCCTGAACCTGAAAGGACTCTGAAAAGGAAACTAAGAGAAACTAAATTACAACAATCCAGAAACAACCTTTCAGAAATTTTCGAACAAGAAAAGGAGATGGCAGCCGAAAATAATAATAATGCAAGGAGAATGCTTGGTGACTTCACAAAGCCAACGTCCAAATTTGATGGAAGAAGCATCTCCATTCCTACCATTGGAGCCAATAATTTTGAGCTGAAACCTCAGCTAGTTGCTTTAATGCAACAAAACTGCAAATTTTATGGACTTCCATCTGAAGATCCTTATCAGTTTCTAACTGAGTTCTTGCAGATCTGTGAGACTGTAAAGACGAATGGAGTTGATCCTGAAGTCTACAGACTCATGCTTTTCCCTTTTGCTGTAAGAGACAGAGCTAGAATATTGTTGGATTCACAACCTAAGGATAGCCTGGACTCCTGGGATAAGCTGGTCACTGCCTTCTTGGATAAATTCTTTCCTCCTCAAAAGCTGAGCAAGCTGAGAGTGGATGTTCAAACCTTCAAGCAAAAAGATGGTGAATCCCTCTATGAAGCTTGGGAAAGATACAAGCAGCTGACCAAAAGATGTCCAGCTGACATGTTTTCAGAATGGACCATATTAGATATATTCTATTATGGTCTATCTGAATTTTCGAAAATGTCATTGGACCATTCTGCAGGTGGATCTATTCACCTAAAGAAAACGCCTGAAGAGGCTCAAGAACTCATTGACATGGTTGCAAACAACCAATTCATGTACACTTCTGAGAGGAATTCCGTGAATAATGGGATACCTCAGAAGAAAGGAGTTCTTGAAATTGATGCTCTGAATGCCATATTGGCTCAGAACAAAGTATTGACTCAACAGGTCAACATGATCTCTCAAAATCTGAATGAATGGCAACATGCATCCAACAGTACTAGAGAGGCAGCTTCTGAAGAAGCTTATGATCCTGAGAACCCTGCCATGGCAGAGGTTAATTACATGGGTGAACCTTATGGAAACACCTATAACTCATCATGGAGAAATCATCCAAATTTCTCATGGAAGGATCAACAAAAGCCTCAACAAGGCTTTAACAATGGTGGACGCAATAGGCTGAGCAATAGCAAGCCATATCCATCATCTTCTTAGCAACAGACAGAGAATTCTGAACAAAACACCTCTACTTTAGCCAATCTAGTCTCTGATCTGTCAAAAGCCACTTTCAGTTTCATGAGTGAAACAAGATCCTCCATCAGAAATCTGGAGGCACAAGTGGGCCAGCTGAGTAAGAAAGTCATTGAAACTCCTCCCAGTATTCTCCCAAGCAATACAGAAGAGAATCCAAAAGGAGAGTGCAAAGCCATTGACATAGTCAATATGGCCGAATGCACAAGGGAGGAGGAGGACGAAAATCCTAGTGAGGAAGACTTCCTGGGACGTCCCTCAAGCAAGAAGGAGTTTCCTATTAAGGATCCAAAGGAATCTGAGGCTCATATAGAGACCATAGAGATTCCTTTAAATCTTCTTCTGCCATTCATGAGCTCTGAAGACTATTCATCCTCTGAAGAGGATGAAGATGTGACTGGAGAGCAAGTTGCTCAATAATTAGGAGCTATCATGAAGCTGAATGCCAAGTTGTTTGGTAATGAGACTGGGGAAAGTGAACCTGCCTTACTCATTAGTGAACTGGATACCTGGATTCAGCAAATTTTACCTCAAAAGAAACAAGATCCTGGCAAGTTCTTAATACCTTGTACCATAGGCCCCATGACCTTTGAAAAAGCTCTGTGTGATCTGGGGTCAGGAATAAATCTTATGCCACTCTCTGTAATGGAGAAGCTGGGGATCATTGAGGTACAACCTGCCTTGTTCTCATTACAATTGGCAGACAAGTCATTGAGACAAGCTTATGGAATTGTAACACCCTACCATACAGAGTCTTATGCTTAAGTCATAATTCAGAGATGGCAAGGTATTACGACCTCTAAAATAAAAATTTAGTACATGTAGTAGTATGAATGATTGATTATAACTAGGAGCCTTTGTAGAAAAAGGGGTAAACAAAAATCGCAACTCGAAAGCGCAACACTCCGATCGATAACGTAACGAACAAGAGTAAACCAACGCGAGAATTATATATATACAAAGGAATGTCAAAAATAGGAATATCAAGACTCAAGATTCGGCTGCGAAGAGAACCGGTCCGAGCATAGCAATATATACATATGATAAAATAAGGAAAACCCCAAGGAAACCCAAAGGGACATGAAAACAGAAAACCTATTCCCCAACATCTCCCATAAGAGGAGTCATCATAGTTTGTATTATTTAATGGAGATAAAAGTATCTAAGCAAAACATATAAACTAAAATAGAGTCCCCAAGAACAAGGAATCTTCGCAAATCTAGAAGTCTCCAGCATGCCTCAGCGGGAAACCACACGTCCTGCATCTGAAAACCACAAAATCCGCATGGGTGAGAACCAGAGGTCCCCAGCATGGTAACAGCTTCCACATATATAATACATAATAATAGAGGAAAGCCAAAGGCAATCCTAGAACTTCCTTCAGATAATATCAAAGCTTATAAACAAGCTAGACCATATAAGGGCTTCTAACTAAAGATTCTTCAGTCTAGCTAATACTTCCCTTTCCAATTCCTTCAAATCTCCCAACCACCAACAGGAGTATAATGTAGCAAACACAGTTATATCAAACAAGGAATATACAAATAGGAACAATTAAGGCATTTAGACAATTAGCAAGTAATATGCAGTCAAATAGGCAATCTCAAACAATTCATATAGTATGCATATGATGAATGCCTGTCCCTAGTGGCTGATGATATCATCTTGTCGGTTATAGAGCCAACCCGACAAGTCCTGGTCGCTAACCATTGGACTGTCCCTCTGTCGCGCATCCCCAACTCGAGTTATACTCGTTATAAACTTGATCATAAACATGATCCATATCCATCACCCTCACTGGTGAATATTTCGGGGGCGAGCTCATCCGGGCCTTTCACAGTGCCCGGCCACACTTACGACATAGGGTTAACAGAGCTTCGAATCTCAACCTGGAGCACGTGGTGGCTAGCCACTGCTACTACCCAGGGAAACCCTCATCTCCGATGGTGGAAGTGCAAACATTCACAATTCGTTCAACAGCATATATGCATTTATACTTAGCCATAAACATGGCTCCGCCGTCACACGGCAATATTCTAGCCATCCGGCTCACGGTTAAATCCATAACCAGCCAATTCATTAACATTTACGGCCCTTCGGCCCATGGCATAACAAGCACCTCCACCGCCATTCTCCGCATCTCACATAATCATCTTTGATCCTCAATGATAATACATATTTCCCTTGCTTCACTCGCAAGTTACTTCATTCACTAGCTCCTTTTCTAATAGCTAGGCATATCATAATGATTTAAGACATAAATGGTGAGATCGGAGGCTTAGAAGTATGAGATTTGGCTTTTAAAACTCAAAAATCAACTTTGGGATGAAAACAGGGCCACGCGTACGCGCACTCCACGCGCGTGCGTGGATGGCATCAAAAACTCATCGACGCGCAAGCGTCATACACGCTAACGCGTGGATTAAAAATTTGCCAATCGACGCGCACGCGTCAACCACGCATACGCGTGGGTGTTCTCGTGCCCCAGGCACAACACTGGCACAGTTCTAGCATAACTCTCTAGAAAATGGCTGGGCATTGGGTGCAGCACAATCGGCGCGCCCGCGCACATCACGCGCACGCGTGGATGACACTTTTCGGAAGAACGGCGCGTACGCGCCAAGTGCGCCCACGCGCAAGGGGTTATTCTACTAAAAATTTTCTAAGTTAAAAGCTGCAGATTTCACAGATTTAAACCCCAATCTTCCAACGGACATAACTTTCTCATTTTAAATCGTTTTTCACCCGTTCTTCGAATGGCATGGACATCCCGGATCCAATTTCATTTCTAAATAGATTTGGCACAAAATAGAGATCCGTAGTCCAAGTTATGTCCCGTCAAAGTATGCCCAAAAATCATATTTTTCATACAAAACCACAAAGTGCCATTTTCAAAGCAAGCCATTTCCAATTCATTTCAAAATCAATCAAAACATGCCAATTTCATCCCTTTTCTCTGAAATCAATCAAAATATATCAAATTCAACATCAAGCCTCCTCAACTCACACATTGACATATTACCACAATTTACAAAATCACTATTTCATCATCTTAACCCACTTCACCCAAGTGGCTCAAATTCAAACATATTAACATATCATATACTATCCCTCATGCCAATTATCAACAACACCAATTCCAATAAATCATCATAGTACACAATCAATACCATACCCACCATCAACATGGTTCAACCCACAATTCAACCATAACCAATCATCAAGCATATATCACAACATGCATATTTCTCATACATCATACCATTAAGGCATCAATAATCATCATCACATATATGACCACATCATATATCTCAATCGTTCAACAACATCAACCATTCAATGCCTATCTTAGGGCCTCTAGCCTAAGTATTTCCTACCACATTACATATTAGATACGGAAAACCGAAACCATACCTTAGCCGATTTTTCCAAGCTCCCCCGGAGCACTTCCAAACCACTTATCCACAAGCTCTCAAGGCCTCAACACCTCCAAGAACAGATTTTTCACCACCAAACCCTTCCCAAGCTTTTCAAAGTCACCAATCAAGCTCCAATATCCACACATACACAACCTAAGCCACAACCATCATACCCATACACAACATCTCAAAACCCAAACATCATAGAACAACAAAATTACACTAGGGTTGAGAATCTTACCTCACCCAAGGTCCAAGGAGACAAGATTAATGTTCTCCTTCAAGAGAGTTGGGTCCTATAACATCAAAGAATCCAAAATCTCAACATTTTACCCATGAAACTCGAAAATAAGGGCTGGAATTTCGAACAGAAACACGTGGCTTACCTCAAGATTAATTGTATGGGTTTTGTAGAGCTCTCCGCGGTGAATGCGTGGCCGCAAACGGAGCAGCAATCGGAGCTCTAGATCAAAAGTTATGGTGGTTTGAAGATCAAGTGAGAGAAAGAACTTGAGAGAGAGTTCTTCCCTCCATGGCCTCCATTTCAGCGTGTTTAGTGTCTCAAATGAGGAGAGAGAGTGCTGAAAACTAGGGTTTTGGTTTAGTTATGTTGGGCCAAGGGCCCACTTTGGGTCCGGTTGGCCCGGTTTGGCCCGTTCGGTCCAATCTTGGTCCGAATTCCATAAAATTGGTACCGAAATTCTCGTCTCAATCTTCTCTATCACATTTAGCCATAAAAATCACATTTTAGGCTCTCTAGAATAAATTCTCATTTATGGGTTAATTAGCCGTTAATTAACCGGGTTTTACATTCTACCCACCTAATTGGGAATTTTGCCCACAAAATTCAAATGCAATTACCTGAGAATAAATGCAGATAATCCGTTCGCATCTCCGACTCAAGTTCCCAAGTGTGTTCCTCGCCTCGACTCCAAGCTACTTTGACTAATGAAACCTCTTTTCCACGTAACCGTTTGATACTAGTATCATCAATTCTGACTGGAGCCACTGGAAGCGTCAAATCTTCCCTTAGCTGAACCGATTCGGGTTCCAATACATGGCTAGCATCAGGAGTGTACTTCCGAAGCTGCGACACGTGAAACACGTCGTGCAGGTTCGAAAGATGAGGTGGTAGAGCCATCCGATACGCCACCTGTCCAATCCTCTCCAGGATTTGAAATGGACCAATGTATCGAGAATTCAACTTCTTTGCCTTAATCGCCCTACCTACTCCTGTAGTTGGAGTAACCTTAAGGAAGACATGGTCTCCTTCCTCAAATTCTAAGGGCTTTCGCCTCTGATCGGTGTAACTCTTTTGACGACTCTGCGCCGTAAGCATCCTATCTCGGATTTTCTTGACTTGCTCAATGGTCTCAGCTATCATTTCTGGTCCCAACAAGCTTTTCTCTCCAGCTTCATGCCAACATAGCGAAGATTGACATTTCCTCCCATACAAGGCCTCATACGGAGCCATTCCGATGCTCGCATGATAACTATTATTGTATGCAAACTCCACTAATGGCATATACCGATCCCAACTCGCCGGTTGGTCCAAAACACAAGCTCTCAACATATCCTCTAGTGTTTGGATCGTCCTCTCAGATTGACCATCTGTTTGAGGATGGTAAGCCGTGCTCAAGCTTAATCGGGTTCCAAAAGCTTTCTGAAATGCACCCCAAAACCTTGAAGTGAAACGAGGATCTCTATCAGAGATTATAGTAGCAGGTACACCATGAAGTCTCACAATCTCCTTTATGTATAACCGTGCTAGCTCCTCAAGGGTGTAAGTCATACGAATGGGTAAAAAGTGAGCTGACTTCGTCAATCGGTCCACAATCACCCAGATATCATCAAAACCAACCCTAGTCCTTGGCAATCCAGACACAAAGTCCATTGCAATACTTTCCCACTTCCATTGTGGAATCTCTAAAGGTTGCAACATCCCGGAAGGTCTTTGATGTTCAATCTTTGCCTTTTGACAAGTTAGGCACTTTGAAACATATTCCGCCACATCATTCTTCATACCCGGCCACCAAAACATCGCCTTTAAATCATGGTACGTCTTAGTACTTCCCGGGTGAATGGAGAATCCACTTTTGTGTGCCTCCTTTAAGATATCGTGCCTCAAGGTGCCAACATCCGGCACAATAATCCTACCCTTGAATCTCCATAACCCATCTTTTTCTTCCGACACTCTCCACTGTTTTCCTTACTCAATGGCCGGTAACACTTTCCATAACGCTTCATCATTTTGATGAGCCTTTAGGAGTTCGGACTTAAAGTCACTTGAGATTTCTAATCGGCTCAAACACAAAGTTTCGGATACTTCTTGAGCACCAATTTTCAGACTCTCGAATCCTTTGAGCAACTTCTCCTCTTGAAGCATCATCCAAGCCGCATATAATGACTTCCGACTTAACGCATCCGCCACTACGTTTGCTTTTCCCGGATGGTAATGCAACTCAAAGTCGTAGTCCTTCAACAATTCCATCCACCTTCTCTGCCTCATATTAAGCTCTTTCTGATCAAAGAGATACTTCAAGCTCTTATGATCAGGGAAAACTTGGAACTTAACCCCATAGAGATAATGCCTCCACACCTTCAAGGCAAACACAACCGCAACGAGTTTCAAATCGTGCGTAGGGTAACTAAGTTCATGAGGTCTCAACTGTCGTGAGGCATACGCCACCACATTATGGTGCTGCATCAGCACGCACCCTAGACCCTTCAATAAGGCGTCACAATACACCTCAAATGGCTCATTCGGCTCGGGTAACACTAACACAGGTGCAGTAGTCAACTTTTTCTTCAATGTCTGAAAGCTCTCCTCGCATTCAGGAGTCCAAACAAATGGAGTGTCTTTGCGGGTTAACTTTGTCATTGGCAAAGCTATCTGTGAAAAGCCCCTGATAAACCTTCGGTAATAGCCAGCTAAACCCAGAAAACTCCTTATCTCTGTTATGGTGGTTGGTTGTTTCCAATCCATCACAGCCTCCACTTTAGTTGGGTCTACGGCTATTCCCTTCTTACTCACCACGTGACCTAAAAACTTCACCTCACTCTTCCAAAACTCACACTTCGATAGTTTTGCATAGAGTTTCTTCTCCTTTAGAATCTGCAACACAGTCCTCAAGTGTTCTGCATGCTCTTCTTCAGTCTTGGAATAAATCAGTATGTCATCAATGAAGACAACAACGAATTTATCCAGAAACGGACGGAAAACTCTATTCATATAATCCATGAATACCGCAGGAGCGTTCGTCAACCCAAAGGACATTACAGTGTACTCGTAATGACCATAACGAGTCCTAAAAGCGGTCTTAGGGATATCCTCACCCCTCACCCTTATCTGGTGATAACCGGATCGCAAATCGATCTTGGAGAAAACTCCAGCTCCTTGTAACTGATCCATGAGATCATCAATTCTCTGCAATGGGTACTTATTCTTTATTGTAACCTTGTTCAGCTGCCTGTAATCCACACAGAGCCGCATACTCCCATCCTTCTTCTTCACCAGTAACACTGGAGCACCCCACGGAGAGACACTTGGTCGTATAAAATTCTTTCCCAATAAATCCTCTAACTGAGACTTTAACTCGTTCATCTCTAACGGTGACATCCTATAAGGAGCACTTGAGATTGGTCCCGCCCCGGGCACCAATTCAATAGCAAACTCAACCTCTCGGTTAGGTGGAAACTCATCAATATCATCGGGAAACACTTCCGGAAACTCACACACAATCGGAATCTGTTCCAACCTTTGATCATCTCCCGAAACGCCCGCGGTTAACAACAGGATACCCTGACATTCGATTCCAGAACAGTTCACCATCATCGAATTCAAGTAATAATTATTCACCACGACCGGCCCTTCTGTATCTTCCGGCATAAAGTACACCGACTTTGTAGAACAATCAAGCAGGACATGGTTCTCCGATAACCAGTCCAATCCTAAGATAAGGTCAAAACCGATCATCGGTAAGCAGATTAAATTATGGACAAAATCACGCTGCTTGATCCTAAACGAAACTTCCGGGCATCCTAGCCTAGTTACCATGGCCTCATGGGTAGCATTGTACACTTTTAGGTCATAACCTAAGGTTACGATCTTCAATCCTAACTCGTGGGCTTTCTCAAATGCAATAAATGAATGCGATGCTCCCGAATCAAATAAAGCATTTAAAGTTTGACCAGCCATTTCACAGTTACCTCGAATGAGTGTCTCGGATCCCTCTGCACCCACAGCTAAGGTGGTGAACACCCGACCAGTTTGTTGTGCTTTTCCAGCACCTTGCTTCTGCCGCTCCGGACACCATGGGAGCTTATGTCCTGCCTTTCCACAATTGTAGCACAAACCCCATCCGGCCTTGCATGGTGCTCTCGGATGGTGACTTCCACACCTAGTACAAACTTGATCATTCTGAGGTTGCTTCCCAAACCTTTTCCCTTGGAAGTTGTTGTTGTTGGGCCTCCTAAAGGAACCTCTCCTCTTGAAAGGCGGACCTCTAGGTGCAATGCTCTTCCCTCGGTTCTGTGAGAATGATCCTTTGTGACTTCCCTTCTTAGCGGCTGCCCTCTTCACACACTCTTCAGCAACCCCACACTTGTTCACCAACACCACGAAAGTTCTAATCTCCATTGGTCCCTGAGCTCCATTTCTGTCGTTGCCATGGTTGTTCATCTGTTGACCAAGGGCCTCAGCAGTGGCTTGCATAGCAGCAGCCATGTTCTCCAACGCAGTCGTAAAGTTCACCGGGTCATTAGGATTATTCTTCGGGGCACGAGCATTCGTACGACCTCTCGCACTATCTCTACCGCGTCCACGAGGCGCCATCTGGTTCCAATACACACCAAACAATCGATATTAAGTTGATCAGTCTCAATATCGGAAGTCTCGTGCTTCGAAGTCCCAAATGCATGCTCATGAATGTTTATGCCAATTATATCAAGCAGATATACTAATAGCACATAACACACACACAGAGAATGCACAGAAGCATAGTCAGTCCATCCCTCAGGCTCTATAGGAACGAACTGCTCTGATACCATAATGTAACACCCTACCATACAGAGTCTTATGCTTAAGTCATAATTCAGAGATGGCAAGGTATTACGACCTCTAAAATAAAAATTTAGTACGTGTAGTAGTATGAATGATTGATTATAACTAGGAGCCTTTGTAGAAAAAGGGGTAAACAAAAATCGCAACTCGAAAGCGCAACACTCTGATCGATAACGTAACGAACAAAAGTAAACCAACGCGAGAATTATATATATACAAAGGAATGTCAAAAATAGGAATATCAAGACTCAAGATTCGGCTGCGAAGAGAACCGGTCCGAGCATAGCAATATATACATATGATAAAATAAGGAAAACCCCAAGGAAACCCAAAGGGACATGAAAACAGAAAACCTATTCCCCAACATCTCCCATAAGAGGAGTCATCATAGTTTGTATTATTTAATGGAGATAAAAGTATCTAAGCAAAACATATAAACTAAAATAGAGTCCCCAAGAACAAGGAATCTTCGCAAATCTAGAAGTCTCCAGCATGCCTCAGCGGGAAACCACACGTCCTGCATCTGAAAACCACAAAATCCGCATGGGTGAGAACCAGAGGTCCCCAGCATGGTAATAGCTTCCTCATATATAATACATAATAATAGAGGAAAGCCAAAGGCAATCCTAGAACTTCCTCCAGATAATATCAAAGCTTATAAACAAGCTAGACCATATAAGGGCATCTAACTAAAGATTCTTCAGTCTAGCTAATACTTCCCTTTCCAATTCCTTCAAATCTCCCAACCACCAACAGGAGTATAATGTAGCAAACACAGTTATATCAAACAAGGAATATACAAATAGGAACAATTAAGGCATTTAGACAATTAGCAAGTAATATGCAGTCAAATAGGCAATCTCAAACAATTCATATAGTATGCATATGATGAATGCCTGTCCCTAGTGGCTGATGATATCATCTTGTCGGTTATAGAGCCAACCCGACAAGTCCTGGTCGCTAACCATTGGACTGTCCCTCTGTTGCGCATCCCCAACTCGAGTTATACTCGTTATAAACTTGATCATAAACATGATCCATATCCATCACCCTCACTGGTGAATATTTCGGGGGCGAGCTCATCCGGGCCTTTCACAGTGCCCGGCCACACTTACGACATAGGGTTAACAGAGCTTCGAGTCTCAACCTGGAGCACGTGGTGGCTAGCCACTGCTACTACCCAGGGAAACCCTCATCTCCGATGGTGGAAGTGCAAACATTCACAATTCATTCAACAGCATATATGCATTTATACTTAGCCATAAACATGGCTCCGCCGTCACACGGCAATAATCTAGCCATCCGGCTCACGGTTAAATCCATAACCAGCCAATTCATTAACATTTACGGCCCTTCGGCCCATGGCATAAAAAGCACCTCCACCGCCATTCTCCGCATCTCACATAATCATCTTTGATCCTCAATGATCATACATATTTCCCTTGCTTCACTCGCAAGTTACTTCATTCACTAGCTCCTTTTCTAATAGCTAGGCATATCATAATGATTTAAGACATAAATGGTGAGATCGGAGGCTTAGAAGTATGAGATTTGGCTTTTAAAACTCAAAAATCAACTTTGGGATGAAAACAGGGCCACGCGTACGCGCACTCCACGCGCGTGCGTGGATGGCATCAAAAACTCATCGACGCGCAAGCGTCATACACGCTAACGCGTGGATTAAAAATTTGCCAATCGACGCGCACGCGTCAACCACGCATACGCGTGGGTGTTCTCGTGCCCCAGGCACAACACTGGCACAGTTCTAGCATAACTCTCTGGAAAATGGCTGGGCATTGGGTGCAGCACAATCGGCGCGCCCGCGCACATCACGCGCACGCGTGGATGACACTTTTCGGAAGAACGGCGCGTACGCGCCAAGTGCGCCCACGCGCAAGGGGTTATTCTGCTAAAAATTTTCTAAGTTAAAAGCTGCAGATTTCACAGATTTAAACCCCAATCTTCCAACGGACATAACTTTCTCATTTTAAATCGTTTTTCACCCGTTCTTCGAACGGCATGGACATCCCGGATCCAATTTCATTTCTAAATAGATTTGGCACAAAATAGAGATCCGTAGTCCAAGTTATGTCCCGTCAAAGTATGCCCAAAAATCATATTTTTCATACAAAACCACAAAGTGCCATTTTCAAAGCAAGCCATTTCCAATTCATTTCAAAATCAATCAAAACATGCCAATTTCATCCATTTTCTCTGAAATCAATCAAAATATATCAAATTCAACATCAAGCCTCCTCAACTCACACATTGACATATTACCACAATTTACAAAATCACTATTTCATCATCTTAACCCACTTCACCCAAGTGGCTCAAATTCAAACATATTAACATATCATATACTATCCCTCATGCCAATTCTCAACAACACCAATTCCAATAAATCATCATAGTACACAATCAATACCATACCCACCATCAACATGGTTCAACCCACAATTCAACCATAACCAATCATCAAGCATATATCACAACATGCATATTTCTCATACATCATACCATTAAGGCATTAATAATCATCATCACATATATGACCACATCATATATCTCAATCATTCAACAACATCAACCATTCAATGCCTATCTTAGGGCCTCTAGCCTAAGTATTTCCTACCACATTACATATTAGATACGGAAAACCGAAACCATACCTTAGCTGATTTTTCCAAGCTCCCCCGGAGCACTTCCAAACCACTTATCCACAAGCTCTCAAGGCCTCAACACCTCCAAGAACAGATTTTTCACCACCAAACCCTTCCCAAGCTTTTCAAAGTCACCAATCAAGCTCCAATATCCACACATACACAACCTAAGCCACAACCATCATACCCATACACAACATCTCAAAACCCAAACATCATAGAACAACAAAATTACACTAGGGTTGAGAATCTTACCTCACCCAAGGTCCAAGGAGACAAGATTAACCTTCTCCTTCAAGAGAGTTGGGTCCTATAACATCAAAGAACCCAAAATCTCAACATTTTACCCATGAAACTCGAAAATAAGGGCTGGAATTTCGAACAGAAACACGTGGCTTACCTCAAGATTAATTGTATGGGTTTTGTAGAGCTCTCCGCGGTGAACGCGTGGCCACAAACGGAGCGGCAATCGGAGCTCTAGATCAAAAGTTATGGTGGTTTGAAGATCAAGTGAGAGAAAGAACTTGAGAGAGAGTTCTTCCCTCCATGGCCTCCATTTCAGCGTGTTTAGTGTCTCAAATGAGGAGAGAGAGTGCTGAAAACTAGGGTTTTGGTTTAGTTATGTTGGGCCAAGGGCCCACTTTGGGTCCGGTTGGCCCGGTTTGGCCCGTTCGGTCCAATCTTGGTCCGAATTCCATAAAATTGGTACCGAAATTCTCGTCTCAATCTTCTCTATCACATTTAGCCATAAAAACCACATTTTAGGCTCTCTAGAATAAATTCTCATTTATGGGTTAATTAGCCATTAATTAACCAGGTTTTACAGGAATAGTAGAGGACGTGTTAGTAAAGGTTGAAGGTCTTTACATCCCTGCTGATTTCATAATCTTAGACACTAGGAAGGAAGAGGATGATTGCATCATCCTTGGAAGACCTTTCCTAGCCACAGCAGGAGCTGTGATAGATGTCAACAGAGGTGAATTAGTCCTTCAATTGAATGGGGACTACCTTGTGTTTAAGGCACATGGCCATCCCTCTGTGACAGAAGAGAGTAAGCATGAAGAGCTTCTTTCAGTTCAGAGTCAAGAAGAGCCCACACAGTCAAACTCTAAGTTTGGTGTTGTGAGGCCACAACCAAACTCTAAGTTTGGTGTTAAGATCCCATATCCAAACTCTAAGTTTGGTGTTGGGACTACACAACATTGACCTGATCACCTTGTGGCTCCATGAGAGCCACTGTCAAGCTATTGACATTAAAGAAGCGCTTGTTGGGAGGCAACCCAATTTTATTTATCTAATTTTTATTTTATTCTATATTATTGTTATTTTGTGTTTTATTAGGTACATGATCATGAGGAGTCACGAAAAAAATCATAAAAATTAAAAACAGAGTCAAAAACAGCAGAAAAAAAATTCACACCCTGGAGGAAGCACAGGCTGGCGTTCAACGCCAGTAAGATGCATTTGGCCGGCGTTCAACGCCAAAACAGAGCATCATTCTGGCGCTGAACGCCAGAAACAAGCAACATTCTGGCGCTGAACGCCAGGAATGTGCCCAGAGAAGAAAAGCTGGCGCTGAACGCCAGTAACAAGCATGAAACTGGTGTTCAACGCCAGAAACATGCTTTACATGGGCGTTGAACGCCCAGAATGTGCACCACACGGCGTTTAAACGCCAGAATAGTGTGCAAAGGCAATTTACATGCCTATTTGGTGTAGGGATGGAATTCCTTGACACCTCAGGACGTGTGGACCCCACAGGATCACCTCAGGATCTGTGGACCCCACAGGATCCCCACCTACCATATTCCCACCTTACCTCCTAATCCTAGTTTTTGTGATTACTCTTCCCCATGTCACACTTCCCAACACTCTTCACCAATCACCTCAATTCCTCTTCCCAATTACCCCCTTCACCACTCACATCCATCCACTCTTCCCCATAAACCCCACCTACCTTCAAAATTCAAAAACATTTTCCCACCCATTCCCACCCTAAATGGCCGAACATACACTTCCCCCTCTCCCTATATATACCCTTCCATTCTACTTCATTTTCACACAACACAACCCCCTCTTCTCCCACTTGGCCGAACCAACATCTCTCCCTCTCTACCATATTCTCTTCTTCTTCTTCTTCTCTTCTTTCTTCTCTTGCTCGAGGGCAAGCAATATTTTAAGTTTGGTGTGGTAAAAGCATAAGCTTTTTGTTTTTCCATTACCATTAATGGCACCTAAGGCCGGAGTATCCTCTAGAAAAGGAAAAGGGAAGACAAAAGCTTCCACCTCCGAGTCATGGGAGATGGAAAGATTCATCTCCAAGAGTCATCAAGACCACTTCTATGATGTTGTGGCAAAGAAGAAGGTGATCCCTGAGGTCCCTTTCAAGCTCAAGAAAAATGAGTATCCGGAAATCCGACATGAAATCCGAAGAAGACGTTGGGAAGTCCTAACCAACCCCATGCAATAAGTCGGAATCTTGATGGTTCAAGAGTTCTATGCCAATGCATGGATCACTAGGAACCATGATCAAAGTATGAACCCGAGTCCAAAGAATTATCTCACAATGGTTCGGGGGAAATACTTAGATTTTAGTCCAGAAAATGTGAGGTTGGCATTCCACTTGCCCATGATGCAAGGAGATGAACGCCCCTACACTAGAAGGGTCAACTTTAATCAAAGGTTGGACCAAGTCCTAATGGACATATGTGTGGAAGGAGCTCAATGGAAGAGAGACTCCAAAGGCAAGCCAGTCCAACTAAGAAGACTGGACCTCAAGCCTGTGGCTAGAGGATGGTTGGAGTTCATTCAACGCTCCATCATTTCCACTAGCAACCGATCTGAAGTTACTATGGATCGGGCCATCATGATTCATAGCATCATGATTGGAGAGGAAGTAGAAGTTCATGAGGTCATCTCCAATGAAATCTACAAAATAGCTGACAAGCCCTCACCCATGGCAAGGCTAGCTTTTCCTCACCTTATTTGCCATCTATGTTACTCAGCTGGAGTTATCATAGAAGGAGACATCTCCATTGAAGAGGATAAGCCCATCACCAAGAAGAGGATGGAGCAAGCAAGAGAGACCCTTCACGGTTCTCAAGAGATGCATGAGGAAGCTTATCATCAAGAAATCCCTGAGATGCCTCAAGGGATGCACTTTCCTCCCAACAACTATTGGAAACAACTCAACACTTCCTTAGAAGATTTGAGCCACAATGTGGAACAATTAAGGGTGGAACATCATGAGCACTCCATCATTCTCCAAGAAATAAGAGAAGACCAAAGAGCAATGAGGGAGGAGCAACAAAGGCAAGGAAGGGACATAGAAGAGCTTAAGAACATTATTGGTCCTTCAAGAAGAAGACGCCACTAAAGGTGGATTCATTCCTTGTCTTTATTTCTTTCTGTTTTCGGTTTTTAATGTTGTGTTTATCTATGTTTTGTGTCTTTACTTCATGATCATTAGTATGTAACCATGTCTTAAAGCTATGAATAAAATCCATTAATCCTTCACCTCTCTTAAATGAAAAATGTTTTAATTCAAAAGAACAAGAAGTACATGAATTTCGAATTTATCCTTGAATTTAGTTTAATTATATTGATGTGGTGACAATACTTTTTGTTTTTCTGAATGAATGATTGAACAGTGCAAAAGAATGATGAACAAAGAGAAATATTATTGATGATCTGAAAATTCATGAAATTGATTCTTGAAGCAAGAAAAAGCAGTGCAAAAGAAGAAGCTTGCGAAAAAAGAAAAAAAATGGCGAAAAAAAAATAGAAAGAAAAAGAAAAAGCAAGCAGAAAAAGCCAATAGCCCTTAAAACCAAAAGGCAAGGGTAAAAAGGATCCAAGGCTTTGAGAATCAATGGATAGGAGGGCCCAAGGAAATAAAATCCAGGCCTAAGCGGCTAAACCAAGCTGTCCCTAACCATGTGCTTGTGTCATGAAGGTCCAAGTGAAAAGCTTGAGACTGAGTGATTAAAGTCGTGATCCAAAGCAAAAGAGTGTGCTTAAGAGCTCTGGACACCTCTAACTGGGGACTTTAGCAAAGCTAAGTCACAATCTGAAAAGGTTCACACAGTTATGTGTCTGTGGCATTTATGTATCCGGTGGTAATACTGGAAAACAAAGTGCTTAGGGCCACAGCCAAGACTCATAAGTAGCTGTGTTCAAGAATCAACATGCTTAAATAGGAAAGTCAATAACAATATCCAAAATTCTAAGTTCCTAGAGAAGCCAATCATTCAGAACTTCAAAGGAAAAAGTGAGATGCCAAAACTGTTCAGAAGCAAAAAGCTACAAGTCCCGCTCATCTAATTATAATTAATATTCATTGATATTTTGGGATTTATAGTATATTCTCTTCTTTTTATCCTATTTGATTTTCAGTTGCTTGGGGACAAGCAACAATTTAAGTTTGGTGTTGTGATGAGCGGATAATTCATACGCTTTTTGGCATTGTTTTTAGGTAGTTTTTAGTAAGTTCAAGCTACTTTTAGGGATGTTTTCATTAGTTTTTATGTTAAATTCACATTTTTGGACTTTACTATGAGTTTGTGTGTTTTTTTGTGATTTCAGGTAATTTCTGGCTGAAATTGAGGGACTTGAGCAAAACTCTGAATAAGGCTGACAAAAGGACTGCTGATGCTGTTGGAATCTGACCTCTCTGCACTCGAAATGGATTTTCTGGAGCTACAGAACTTCAATTGACGCGCTCTCCACGGCGTTAGAAAGTAGACATCCAGAGCTTTCCAGCAATAAATAATAGTCCATACTTTATTCGGAAATTGACTACGTAACTTGGCGTTGAACGCCAAGTACATGCTGCTGTCTGGAGTTAAACGCCAGAAAAACGTCATGATCCGGAGTTGAACGCCCAAAACACGTCATAACTTGGAGTTCAACTCCAAGAAAAGCCTCAGCTCGTGGATAGATCAAGCTCAGCCCAAGCACACACCAAGTGGGCTCCGGAAGTGGATTTATGCATCAATTACTTACTCATGTAAACCCTAGGAGCTAGTTTATTATAAATAGAACATTTAACTATTGTATTAGACATCTTTTGACCACGTTTCATCTTTGGTCTCAGTTTTGTTTTATTCTTCATCTTAGGAGGCCATTGAGCACGTTTTGGGGGGCTGGCCATTCGGCCATGCCTGAACCTTTTACTTATGTATTTTCAACGGTGGAGTTTCTGCACACCATAGATTAAGGGTGTGGAGCTCTGCTGTACCTCAAGTTTCAATACAATTATTATTACTTTCTATTCAATTCTCTCTTATTCTTATTCCAAGATATACGTTGCACAACACTTTGATGAATGTGATGATTCGTGACACTCATCATCATTCTCACCTATGAACGCGCGTGACTGACAACCACTTCCGTTCTACTCTAGGCCGGACGCATATCTCTTAGATTCCCCAACAGAATCTTCGTGGTATAAGCTAGATAGATGGCGGCATTCATGGGGATCCGGAAAGTCTAACCTTGTCTGTGGTATTCCGAGTAGGATCCCGGGAATCTGGAAAGTCTACCTTGTCTGTGGTATTCCGAGTAGGATTCCGGTATTGAATGATTGTGACGAGCTTCAAACTCCTGAAGGCTGGGCGTGATGACAAATGTAAAAGAATCAATGCGGGTGCGTATGGCCGACGCGCACGCATCATATTGAAGGTTGCTCTCTGGTACAAGAACCAGAGAGTTGCGTTGGAACCATGCGGGTGGGGTGCCAGGCGCGCAACCCAACCCACGCATGGACCTCGCTGACGCGTACGCGTCAGTTGCATTTTGGGCCACCCACGCATAAGCGTGGATGATGCGCACATGTCGTATGATAATGCTGCCATCCCTGGTACATAAACCAGAGAGTTGTGATGGAATTCTGCCAGCTTCACGCATCTAGCACAAACACTTATCAAGTGTACGCGTGACCGATGCTTTCACATCATCTCCTCTTTTCTACTTTCCACGCGTACGCGTGGAGGATGCATACGCGTCAGCTTCTTTTATTGCATCCCATGCGTGCGCATGAGTGACGCGTCCGCGTTGCATCCTTGCCCTGTTCCCGTCCACATTTCTCGCTTCTCTCTTCTTTCTTTATTTCTTTCCTATTTCTTCTTCTTTCTTATCTCCTTTCTCCCTCCTTTTTCTTTCTTTGTTACTTTCTTCTTCTTCATTTCTCTAACTTTTCATTCTTATTCTCTTTTGTTTATTACATTTACATACTTTCATTCATTACTATGGTGCACGAAATTGCAATCACACTTTTGCAATTCCGCACAACTAACCAGCAAGTGCACTGGGTCGTCCAAGTAATACCTTACGTGAGTAAGGGTAGATCCCACGGAGATTGTCGGCTTGAAGCAAGCTATGTTTATCTTGTAACTCTTAGTCAGGATATCAATAATTCTCAGGTTTAATTGTGATGAGTAAAAGAACATAAAATAAATACTTGTTTTGCAGTAATGGAGAATGGTGCACGAAATTGCAATCACACTTTTGCAATCCCGCACAACTAACCAGCAAGTGCACTGGGTCGTCCAAGTAATACCTTACGTGAGTAAGGGTCGATCCCACGGAGATTGTCGGCTTGAAGCAAGCTATGGTTATCTTGTAACTCTTAGTCAGGATATCAATAATTCTCAGGTTTAATTGTGAAAAGTAGAAGAACATGAAATAAATACTTATTTTGCAGTAATGGAGAACAGGTTGAGGTTTTGGAGATGCTCTATCTTCTGAATCTCTGCTTTCCTACTGTCTTCTTCTTCAAGCACGCAAGGATCCTTCCATGGCAAGCTGTATGTAGGGTTTCACCGTTGTCAAAGGCTACCTCCCATCCTCTCAGTGAAAATGTTCAACGCGCTCTGTCACAGCACGGCTAATCATCTGTCGATTCTCAATCAGGTTGGAATCGAATCCAGTGATTCTTTTGCGTCTGTCACTAACACCCAACCCTCAGGAGTTTGAAGCTCGTCACAGTCATTCAATCCTTGAATCCTACTCAGAATACCACAGACAAGGTTTAGACATTCCGGATTCTCTTGAATGCCGCCATCAATTCTAGCTTATACCACGAAGATTCTGATTAAAGAATCCAAGAGATATCTACTCAATCTAAGATAGAATGGAGGTGGTTGTCAGGCACACGTTTATAGGTGAGAATGATGATGAGTGTCACGGATCATCACATTCATCAAGTTTAGGAGCAAGTGATATCTTAGAATAGAAACAAGCGTGATTGAATGAAAAACAGTAGTAATTGCATTAATCCATCAAGACACAGCAGAGCTCCTCACCCCCAACCATGGGGTTTAGAGACTCATGCCATATAAGATACAAAAGGAAACGTGTAAAGTGTCATGAGGTAGAGATACAATGTCAAAAGGTCCTATTAATAGTGAACTAATAACCTAGGATATACAGAAATGAGTAAATGACGTAAAAATCCACTTCCGGGGTCCACTTGGTGTGTGCTTGGACTGAGCATTGAAGCTTTCATGTGTAGAGACTTTTTGTGGAGTTAAACGCCAGCTTTTATGCCAGTTTGGGCGTTTAACTCCAATTTTTGTGCCAGTTCCGGCGTTAAACGCTGGGAATTCTGAAGCTGATTTGTAACGCCGGTTTGGGCCATCAAATCTCGAGAAAAGGATGGACTATTATACATTGCTGGAAAGCCCAGGATGTCTACTTTCCAACGCAATTGAGAGCGCACTAATTGGGCTTCTGTAGCTCCAGAAAATTTACTTCGAGTGCAGGGAGGTCAGAATCCAACAGCATCTGCAGTCCTTTTTCAGCCTCTGAATCAGATTTTTGCTCAGGTCCCTCAATTTCAGCCAGAAAATACCTGAAATCACAGAAAAACACACAAACTCATAGTAAAGTCTAGAAAAGTTAATTTTAAATTAAAACTAATAAAAATATAATAAAAACTAACTAAAATCTACTAAAAACATACTGAAAACAATGCCAAAAAGCGTATAAATTATCTGCTCATCACATCACCAAACTTAAATTGTTGCTTGTCCCCAAGCAACTAAAAATCAAATAGGATAAAAAGAAGAGAACATACTATAGACTCCAAAATATCAATGAAACTTAGCTCCAATTAGATGAGCGGGACTAGTAGCTTTTTGCCTCTGAACAGTTTTGGCATCTCACTTTATCCTTTGAAGTTCAGAATGATTGGCATCTATAGGAACTCAGAATTTAGATAGTGTTATTGATTCTCCTAGTTAAGTATGTTGATTCTTGAACACAGCTACTTTATGAGTCTTGGCCGTGGCCCAAAGCACTCTGTTTTCCAGTATTACCACCGGATACATTCATGCCACAGATACATAACTGGGTGAACCTTTTCAGATTGTGACTCAGCTTTGCTAGAGTCCCCAATTAGAGGTGTCTAAGGTTCTTAAGCACACTCTTTTTACTTTGGATCTTTTTCTTTATTTTTACCCTTGCCTTTTGGTTTAAAGGGCTATTGGCTTTTTCTGCTTGCTTTTTCTTCTTCTTCTCTCTCTTTTTTTTATTTTATTTTATTTTTTTATTTTTATTTTTTTTGATTTTTCTTGCTTCAAGAATCAATTTGATGATTTTTCAGATCCTCAATAACATTTCTCCTTTTCCATCATTCTTTCAAGAGCCAACAAATTTAACATTCTTTAAACAACAAATTCAAAAGACATATGCACTGTTCAAGCATTCATTCAGAAACAAAAAGTATTGTCACCACATCAAACTAATTCAAATAGTTTCAAAGATGAATTCGAAATCCTGTACTTCTTGTTCTTTTGTGATTAAAGCATTTTTCATGTAAGAGAGGTGATGGATTCATAGGACATTCATAGCTTTAAGGCATAGACACTAAGATACTAAAGATCATGTAGTGAAGACACAAACATAGATAGAACATCAAGTATAAAAATCGAAAAACAGAATAATAAGAACAAGGAAATTAAAGAACGGGTCCACCTTAGTGATGACGGCTAGTTCTCCTTCTTGAAGATCCTCTGGAGTGCTTGAGCTCCTCAATGTCTCTTCCTTGACTTTGTTGCTCCTCTTTGATTTCATGGAGGATAATGGTTGCTTTTGTTGAGGTCCATGAGTGGGCTCTCTTGTTTGCTCTATCCTCTTTCTAGTGATGGGCTTTTGAGATGAATCTCTCCATCTCTCATGACTCGGAGTTGGAAGCAACTGCCTTCCCTTTCCTCTTCCTAGAGGTTTCTCCGGCCTTAAGTGCCATCAATGGTTATGGAAAAACAAAAAGCAATGCTGTTACCACACCAAACTTAGAAGGTTTGCTCGTCCTCGAGCAAAAGAATAAAAACGGTGTTATCGGAAGGTGTGAAGAAAAGATAGATAAAGTTGAGGTAGGTGGGGATCCTGTGGGATCCACAGATCCTGAGGTGTCAAGGATTTCTCATCCCTGCACTATATGGCGTGCAAAATGCCCCTTGCTGCCAATCCTGGCGTTAAACGCCAGGCTGCTGCCCATTTCTGGCGTTTAACGCCAGCTTCTTGTCCTTTTCTGGCGTTAAACGCTAGTCTGGTGCCCATTTCTGGTGTTAAACCTAGAATGGTGCCAGACTGGGCGTTTAACGCCCATTCTGCTACCCTCACTGGCGTTTAAACGCCAGCAAGTTTCTCCTCCAGGATGTGCTATTTTTCATTCTGTTTTTCATTCTGAATTTGCTTTTTCAATTGTTTTTGTGACTTCACATGATCATCAACCTATAGAAAATATGAAATAACAATGGAAAATAAATAGATATAATAAAATTGGGTTGCCTCCCAAAAAGCACTTCTTTAATGTCAATAGCTTGACAGTGAGCTCTCAATGAGCCTCACAGATAATCAGAGCAGTGTTGGGGCCTCTCAACACCAAACTTACAGTTTGGTTGTGCCCTCCCAACACCAAACTTAGAGTTTGAATGTGGGGGGTTTTGTTTGACTCTGTATTGAGAGAAGATTTTCATGCTTCCTCTCTATGGTTACAGAAGGAGAACCTTGAGTCTTATAGTTTGTACTGTCTGCAAGCCACAGAGCTTCCTGAATAGCAAATAATTGCTCATCCAGAAAGGTTTCAGAGATCTCAGTAGGAGGGAGGGATGCTCCTGCTATTGGTTCTATCCGGGACAGGTGATCAGCTACTTGATTCTCTGTCCCCTTTTTGTCTCTTATTTCTATACCAAACTCTTGCAGAAGCAACACCCATCTTATGAGCCTGGGTTTTGAATCCTGCTTTGTGAGTAGATATTTAAGAGCAGCATGGTCAGTGTACACAATCACTTTTGATCCTACTAAATAAGATCTGAACTTGTCAATGGCATAAACCACTGCAAGTAACTCCTTTTCTGTGGTTGTGTAGTTCTTCTGTGCAGCATTTAGAATACGGCTGCCATAATAAATGACATGTAGTTTCTTGTTGTGCCTCTGTCCCAGCACTGCACCAATGGCATGGTCACTGGCATCACACATTAGTTTGAATGGCAATGTCCAGTCTGGTGCAGAGATGACTGGTGCTGTGACCAGCTTGGCTTTCAGGGTCTCAAATGCCTGCAGACACTGTGTGTCAAACACAAATGGTGTGTCAGCAGCTAGCAGGTTGCTTAGAGGTTTTGCAATTTTTGAAAAATCCTTTATAAATCTTCTGTAGAATCCTGCATGCCCTAGAAAGCTTCTGATTGCCTTAACATTGGCAGGTGGTGGTAACTTTTCAATTACCTCTACCTTTGCTTTATCCACCTCTATTCCCTTGCTTGAAATTTTGTGCCCAAGGACAATTCCTTCAGTCACCATAAAGTGACATTTCTCCCAGTTTAAGACCAGGTTAGTCTCTTGGCACCTTTTCAGAACAAGTGCTAGGTGGTTAAGACAGGAGCTGAATGAGTCTCCATATACTGAGAAGTCATCCATGAAGACTTCCAGGAACTTCTCCACCATATCAGAGAAGATGGATAGCATGTATCTCTGAAAAGTTGCAGGTGCATTACACAGACCAAAAGGCATTCTTCTGTAGGCAAACACGCCAGAAGGGCAAGTGAATGCTATTTTCTCTTGGTCCTGAGGATCTACTGCAATTTGGTTGTAACCTGAATAGCCATCCAAAAAGCAGTAATAATCATTACCAGCTAGTCTTTCTAGCATTTGGTCTATGAATGGTAAAGGAAAATGATCCTTTCTGGTGGCTGTATTGAGTCTTCTGTAGTCAATACACATACGCCATCCTGTAACTGTTCTTGTAGAAACCAGTTCATTCTTTTCATTATGAACCACTGTCATGCCTCTCTTTTTGGGGACAACTTGGACAGGGCTCACCCAGGGGCTATCAGAAATAGGATAAATAATCCCAGCCTCTAGTAATTTAGTGACCTCTTTCTGCACCACCTCCTTCATGGCTGGATTTAGCCACCTTTGTGGTTGAACCACTGGTTTGGCATTATCCTCCAATAGGATCTTGTGCATGCATCTTGCTGGGCTAATACCCTTAAGATCACTTATGGACCATCCAAAAGCTGTCTTGTGTGTCCTTAGCACTTGAATTAGTGCTTCCTCTTCCTGTGAATTTAAAGCAGAGCTTATGATCACTGGAAAAGTGTCACCCTCTCCTATAAATGCATACTTTAGGGATGGTGGTAGTGGTTTGAGATCAGGTTTGGGAGGCTTATCCTCTTCTTGAGGAATTTTCAAAAATTCTTTTATTTCCTCTGGTTCCTCCTAATCAGGCTGAACATCTTTGAAGATGTCCTCTAGCTCTGATTCTAGACTTTCAGTCATATTGATCTCTTCAACCAAAGAGTCAATAATGTCAGCGCTCATGCAGTCATTTGATGTGTCTGGATGCTGCATAGCTTTGACAGCATTCAACTTGAACTCATCCTCATTGACTCTCAGGGTTACTTCCCCTTTTTGTACATCAATAAGAGTTCATCCAGTTGCTAGGAAAGGTCTTCCTAGGATGAGAGTTGCATTCTTGTGCTCCTCCATTTCCAGCACTACAAAGTCAGTTGGAAAGGCGAATGGCCCAACCTTGACAATCATGTCCTCAATTATGCCTGATGGATATTTAATGGAGCCATCAGCAAGTTGGAGACATATCCGGGTTGGTTTGACCTCTTCAGTCAACCCAAGCTTTCTGATAGTGGATGCAGGTATGAGATTGATACTTGCTCCAAGGTCACACAGGGCTGTCTTGGTGCAAGAACCTTCTAATGTGCATGGTATCATAAAGCTTCCTGGATCTTGAAGCTTTTCTGGTAAGCTTTTCAGAATGACTGCACTGCATTCTTCAGTGAGAAACACTTTTTCAGTTTCTCTCCAATCCTTCTTATGACTTAAGATCTCTTTCATGAACTTAGCATAAGAAGGTATTTGCTCAAGTGCCTTTGCAAACGGAATCTTTAATTCAAGAGTCCTTAGATAGTCTGCAAAGCGGGCAAATTGCTTATCCTGTTCCGCTTGGCGGAGTTTCTGAGGATAAGGCATCTTGGCTTTATATTCTTCAACCTTAGTTGCTGCAGGTTTATTCCTTACAGAGGTGGTTGGAGAAGCCTTTTTAGAGGGGTTACTATCAGCACTCTCAGGTGTCTGATTCCTCATTGGCGTTTGAACGCCCGGATTGGGTGAGGAATGGGCATTTAACGCCAACTTTTCCCCCTTTTCTGGCATTTTAACGCCAGAACTGGGCAAGGAATGGGCGTTTAACGCCAGCTTTTCCCCCCTTTCTGGCGTTTGAACGACAGGAATATTCCTCTCTGGGCTCTTACTGTCCTCAGAGGGATTTTGGGCAGTGGTTTGGTTATCCTCTGTCAATTGTTCCTTTCTTGGCTTTTTGCTACTTTTAGCAGTGTTATTCAATGTCTTCCCACTCCTCAGTTGAACTGCTTGGCATTCTTCTGTTATATGTTTAGATAACTGCTGTTTTGTCTGATTCAACTGTGATTCTATGTTCTTGTTGGCAATTTTAGTTTCTTGGAGCATCTCTTTAAATTCTGCCAACTATTTTGTCATCAGGAGTAATTGCTGATTAAGCTCAACAATCTATTCTTGAGGATTAGGATCAGTAGCTATTGCCATAGCTTCTTCTTTTGTAGACGGCTCACTACTAGAGTACAAATGTTGATTTCTAGCAACAGTATCTATGAGTTCTTGAGCCTCTTCAATCGTCTTCCTCATATGAATAGATCCACTAGCTGAGTGGTCTAGAGACATCTGAGCTTTTTCTGTAAGCCCATAGTAGAAGATGTCTAACTGTACCCACTCTGAAAATATTTCAGAGGGGCATTTTCTTAGCATACCTCTATACCTCTCCCAGGCATTATAAAGGGATTCATTATCCTCTTGTTTAAAGCCTTGGATGTCTAGCCTTAGCTGTGTCATCCTTTTTGGAGGGTAAAATTGATTCAGGAATTTGTCTGATAACTGTCTCCATATTTTTATGCTTGCTGTGGGTTGGTTATTCAACCACCTCTTAGCTTGATCTTTTACAGCAAATGGAAATAGTAATAATCTGTAGACATCCTGATCCACCTCTTTATCACGTACTGTGTCAGCAATTTGTAAGAATTGTGCCAGAAACTCAGTAGGTTCTTCCTGTGGAAGACCAGAATACTGGCAATTTTGCTGCACCATGATAATGAGTTGAGGATTTAGCTCAAAGCTGCTTGCTTTAATGGGAGGTATACAGATGCTACTCCCATATGCAGCTGTAATGGGGTTAGCATATGACCCCAGAGTCCTTCTGGACTGCTCAATTCCACTTAGGTCCATGATGGAGAAAGGGAATATGATATGGATTCACAAGTAGAGTAATTTTTTTAATTAAAAGTGACTGAAAAAAAATAAAATAAAATAAATGGAAAATAAAATAAAATTTCGAAAACTAAAAGAAAATAAGATCAAAGCAAATTGAAAACTAAATCAATTAGTTAATTAAGAAGATTTTGGAATTAGCAATTGAAAATATATGATTGAAAATTATTTTGAAAAAGATTTGATTTTTGAAATGAGGAAAGAGAAAAACAACAGAATGACACCAAACTTCAAATTTTTAGAAAATCAAACACAAATTTTCGAAAATTTTAAAGAAAAACACAAAGAAGACACCAAACTTAGAATTTTTAAAAATCAAGAAAGAGCTAAGGACATGCAAATTCGAAAAATTAAAAGAAAGCAAAGGCATGCAATTGACACCAAACTTAAAATATGAAACTAGACTCAAATAAAAAACTCTAAACCAACAAAAATAAAACAGTCCTAATCTAAGCAACAAGATAAACCGTCAGTTGTCCAAACTCGAACAATGCCCGGCAACGGCGCCAAAAACTTGGTGCACGAAATTGTAATCAGACTTTTGCAATTCCGCACAACTAACCAGCAAGTGCACTGGGTCGTCCAAGTAATACCTTACGTGAGTAAGGGTCGATCCCACGGAGATTGTCGGCTTGAAGCAAGCTATGGTTAACTTGTAACTCTTAATCAGGATATCAATAATTCTCAGGTTTAATTGTGATGAGTAAAAGAACATGAAATAAATACTTGTTTTGCAGTAATGGAGAACAGGCTGAGGTTTTGGAGATGCTCTATCTTCTGAATCTATGCTTTCCTACTGTCTTCTTCTTCAAACACGCAAGGCTCCTTCCATGGCAAGCTGTATGTAGGGTTTCACCGTTGTCAATGGCTACCTCCCATCCTCTCAGTGAAAATGTTCAACACACTCTGTCACAGCACAGCTATTCATTTGTCGGTTTTCAATCAGGTCGGAATAGAATCCAGTGATTCTTTTGCGTCTGTCACTAACGCCCAGCCTTCAGGAGTTTGAAGCTCGTCACAGTCATCCAATCCTTGAATCCTACTCAGAATACCATAGACAAGGTTTAGACCTTCCGAATTCTCTTGAATGCCGCCATTAATTCTAGCTTATACCACGAAGATTCTGATTAAGGAATCCAAAAGATATCTACTCAATCTAAGGTAGAACAGAGGTGGTTGTCAGGCACACGTTCATAGGTGAGAATGATGATGAGTGTCACGGATCATCACATTCATCAGGTTTAGGAACAAGTGATATCTTAGAATAGAAGCAAGCGTGATTGAATGAAAAACAATAGTAATTGCATTAATCCATCAAGACACAGCAGAGCTCCTCACCCCCAACCATGGGGTTTAGAGACTCATGCCGTGGAAGATACAATAAGAAATGTGTAAAGTGTCATGAGGTAGAGATACAATATCAAAAGGTCCTATTAATGTTGAACTAGTAACCTAGGGTATATAGAAATGAGTAAATGACGTAAAAATCCACTTCCGGGGTCCACTTGGTGTGTGCTTGGGCTGAGCATTGAAGCTTTCATGTGTAGAGACTTTTTCTGGAGTTAAACGCCAGCTTTTATGCCAGTTTGGGCGTTTAACTCCAATTTTTGTGCCAGTTCCGGCGTTAAACGCTGGAAATTCTGAAGCTGATTTGCAACACCGGTTTGGGCCATCAAATCTCAGAAAAACTATGGACTATTATACATTTCTGGAAAGCCCAGGATGTCTACTTTCCAACGCAATTGAGAGCGCGCCAATTGAGCTTCTGTAGCTCTAGAAAATCCACTTCGAGTGCAAGGAGGTCAGAATCCAACAGCATCTGCAGTCCTTTTCAGCCTCTGAATCAGATTTTTGCTCAGGTCCCTCAATTTTAGCCAGAAAATACATGAAATCACAGAAAAACACACAAACTCATAGTAAAACCCAGAAAAGTGAATTCTAACTAAAAACTAATAAAAATTTAATAAAAACTAACTAAAATATACTAAAAACATACTAAAAACAATGCCAAAAAGCGTATAAATTATCCGCTCATCAATTACATTATAACTTTGAAGCGTGTTTTTATTTTCTTTTCTACGATTGCTATTTTTCCATTGGTGTTGAATTTTCTTACTTAATTGTTGAATATTTCTTGCATTATTTTGGTGCTTTGTAACTTGTTTCATATCATTGGGGGATGATATTTTTAGGTCAATGCTTATCTATTGTGACACTTGTATTCTTTGTGCATTGATATGAACTCATATTGTCTGTCATGACCCACTCTTTCTTGTTTTAACTTGATGCTTCCGAGTATTCTTTTCATTTACTTATGCTTTGACTTTACTGTTGCATCAAGTGTTAGTTGATATGTCATTTGCTTATATTGCTTTCTCACTTACATGTTGTAGCTACCACGTAGTTGAGAACTCCATCCTTATTTGGCATTAGCCCCACCTATATTCTATTTGCTTTATTTTTTGGCTTAATCTTCCGTCTTTTTCTCCCCTTTCAGGATGGCCACCAAGAGGAGAAAGGAAAACTTCTAAATGGGGCGACAAACAAGTTTTTCCATACAATCTTTTGCAGGAGCTCATCAGTTGTAGCAACCCTATTCCACTTAGCTCATCTTTGCATGCACCGAGGATGGTGCAATCTTTAAGTGTGTGGAGGTCGAGACCGACTTCCGTGGGTAACTACTTCCTTTTTCAACACTAATTCTTAAACTTGCATTTAGATACTACTTGGTTAAAGTAATATTTTCTTTTTCAAGAAACTGTGTTTGAAAATTTCACTATTTTGAAGTAAAATTTTTAAACTTACTTGAAGAAATTTATTTTGGAACATGGTTTTAGAGCTCGAACACACAAACCCAGTAAGATTTTGAGCCTATTTGATTGGTTGTATTTTACTAACTAATATTCTGTTTTGGTGTGTGTTATTCTTTCTAAAATTGTGATCTTTGTCTTGCTTGATTTTATATTTCCATTGTTTGATGTAGGCATGCACTTATATGATTGAGGCCCTTGTTTCACTATAGCTTACATACCCATATGGCTTTACCCTTTCATCATCTTTTGTAATCCAATGTTGAGCCTATTTTACCCATTTGTTCTTTATTTTAGCACATCATTAACTCTAAGCAGAAAATAATGAATGTCCTTAATTTGAATCCTTAGTTAGCTTAGACTAGTGAGAGTGCACATGAATTAAGTGTGGGAAAATTGAGTTTGGGAACATTTGGTTTGAGAATTGGGTATTGTATATTTTTAGTGAATTTGTGAAAAAGATAGTTGAGCACATATTCTTGCATTCAATACTTTAATCATATGCATTGAGAAAAATAAGAAAAGAAAATGAAAAAAAAAACAAAAAAAGAAAAAAAGAAAAAAATAAAATAATAAAAGGGGACAAAATGCCCCAAAGTAAATGGTGGTAGCAATGCATATATACTCTACTCAAACTTGGGATGCATGAATATGTGGAAAAAAAATAGTTAATGAGTAGTTAGATTTTGTATTTTGGTTGCATGGATTGTTTTAAGTTAGGTGGAAAGTTTAGGTTAATCAAGGATTCAGATTTTAGTCCACTTTACCAAATACAATCCTACCTTGACCCTAACCCTATTACAACCCTTAAAAGACCTCTTGATATGTGTATTCGTGCATTAAATTTTTGTTGATTGGTAGAAGAAGAGCAATTCTTAGAAAACAAGATTAGTAGAGAATTGAGAGAATCAAACCTGAAACACTTGAGCGATTAGAGTGTATACACTTCCGGTGAGGGTTCGATGCTCGATTCTTTGTTTCCGGCTTTCACGAGCTTTCTTCTTGCAAGTCTATTTGTACTTCCTTTCGAGATTTGAATTAGTGGAATTCAGTTCATATTTGTTCTTGGAAGATTGACTTGCTTTTAACCAAGTAGGTAGAAGCATTTAGCATGTAGTTGCATTCATATAGATAGGTTGCATTTCATAAATCCTACCATTCCTCTTCACCTCCTTTACAACTTCTCGTGAACTTAGCATAAGGACATGCTAATGTTTAAGTGTGGGGAGATTGACAAACCATTATTTTACAGTTTATTTTGTATTGAATTGAGTGGATTTTATCAATTATTCTCACACATATTCATATAAATTGCATGGTTTTATAAATCCTTCCGAATTTGTTCTATAATTGAAAACATGCTTCTTTGACCTTAAAATTGCTAATTTTTAATCCTCCTTTATTACCATTAAATGCCGTGATGTGTGCGTTAAGTGATTTCAGGTTTTATAAGGCAAGAATGGCTTAGAGGACAGAAAAGAAGCATGCAAAAGTGGAAGGAACACAAGAAATTGAAGTTTTGAGAAGCTAGCCTCGACGCGCACGCACGCATACGCGTGACCGGTGCAGTAGACAAACGACACGCGTGCATTGATGACGCGTACGTATGACCAGGAATTCGTTCAGTGATGCGTACGCATGGCTGACGCATACGCGTGACGAGCGTCACGTGCTGCAATCAACAGAAAATGTTGGGGGACCCAGTTTCAGGCCCAAAATTGAAGATTAGAGGTTGGGGATGGAGCTGGGACATCATTCGTTCAACTTTTCATTCATTCACATATTAGGTTTAGATGTAGAATTCTAGAGAGAGAGGCTCTCTCCTCTCTATAGGTTTTAGGGTTTCTTTTAGTTTTATTTCTTCTCAATTTCAAATTTCCATTTTACTTTAATTTAGTTTCTCTTCTACCCTTTATTGTTCTATTATCTTAGTTATCTTCTCTTGTTGATTTCTTTATTTTCCCAATTTAGTTTATAAACTCTTCTTGTTAGATTCAATTTTCTTTTAATTCAATTTGAGGTATTTCATGTTTATTGCTTCTTTCTTTAATTGTTGGTTATTTCCGTGCATTTGTTAATCTTAGATTCTACTATTTCTTGTTAATTTTCTATGCTTTTATTTTGTGGCTTCTAAGTGTTTGATAAAATGCTTAGTTGGATTTTAGATTCGATTTTTATGTTCATAACTTTGATTGATCAATTAGAGACTCTTGAGTTATCAAAATTCTTTTATAGATTGTAATTGAAGATTGTCGGTTAGCTTGAACTTCACTAAATCTAGTCTCTCCGTATGAGTTGAATAGGACTTGTGAACTCAAGTTGATTGTATGCACTTGACTTTTCTTCATTGGTTAGAGGTTAACTAAGTGAAGGTAATTTACATTTACCATCACAATTGAGGATGATAATGAGGATTCTAATTCTCTTTCCTTGCTAAGAGGTTTCTTAGTTATTATTTTATTTTCTTGCCATTTTACTTTCTCGTTTCTCATTACAAAAACCCCAAAATATACCTCATAGCCAATAATAAACTACACTTCCCAGCAATTCCTTGAGAGACGACATGAGGTTTGAATACTTTAGTTTATTTTTATTGGGGGTTGTACTTGTGACAACCTAACTAAACGTTGATTGAGGTTTAACTGTCGGTTTAGAACTATATTTGCAACGCGATTTTATTGTGAAAATCTTTACCAACATTTTTCCTCTGTCATGCATACAAGTAATATACATATACAGCAAGTAAAACAAATAGCAAGTAGGCATGTGATTCATTTAGGAATAACAGAATTTAAGCAAAGCAAATAAACATATAGAAGATGCATATGATGAATGTCTATCCTATTGACTCGTGATATCTCTTGTCGGTCCATAAATACCAACCTAATACATTCTTTCGAATGTAGCCTTTCTACCACGTCAGGGATATAGTGCCCTGCGTACTATCATTTCGAGGATATAGTACCTGGCGCACTACTGTTCCGAAGATATAGTGCCTAGCGCATTTGCATGCCCTCTCCAAGGATATAGTGTCTGGCGTTCTCTTGCAGCAGAGAAGGTTATGCGAGTTGGATACTACCCCAACCCTCACATCTCAACGTAAGATGGATTAACCACCGTCCTTACACCGACACCGCGACCTCAACAAGCAAGACTCACCACCGTCCTTGCCCGAGGCGCATAATGACTCATCAACCTCAATACATAAATATCATAAGATTCAGTCTCAATGATCACTGCTCATAGCATAAGTTCTTTGATACCCAGTTCATCAACCTCCAACAATCTCAAGCATTTATATCCATGTTCCAAGTTCATCTCAACCATCATCAGTTTCCAAGTTCTCAAGTTTGTAACCAATATAGTACTCCACCAATTTACCCAACTAGTTCAACCACAGTACTTCAAAAACTTAAGTCTCCGTCTTCTAAACCCTCTAACAGAAAATCTAATCTTAAGTCCCTTAACTCTTCCTTATTAGCGTCAAAGTCTAATTACTAGTTTGAAGTCTTAAAACATCGATTAAAGAAGTGTAGAAAGTTAGAACCAGTTGAAATTGAAAAAAAAATAAGTTTTCAGCAAAACATGTGTCTCGCGTACGCAAACCCCTTGTCCGCGTATGCAAAGCTGCAAAAATGGGTGGTCGCGTATGCAACACCTCCCTCGCGTACGCGAGAGTCCCAACCCAAAGGGAATTCCCATGCCACGTGTTAAAAATTCGTGTACACATGCCTCAAAATCACATGCTCGCATACGCATGCCAGTGCCCATGTACGTAAGAGCACTTGGCAGTGGCCAATGCTCGCGTCGCGTGCACAGGTCCGCATACGCATGCAAGAAAAAACTTAGATTTTTCAAAAGCTGCAGAATTTCAAATTTTCATACCGAACTTTAAACGCGCATAACTTTTTTGTTTTAAAACATTTTTAGACCGTTCTTTGAACGTCTTAAAGCTCTCGGACCTAAATTTCATTTAAAACAAGTTTCATTCAGAATGGAAATTTGGAGGCCAAGTTATGCCTCACAAAAAATTATCAAAAATAAAGTTTTACAAAACTTGACAAGTTCTCTAGTTTTTCCAAAACTTCAAAACTATACCAACTTAAACATACTCAAAATCTATAATAAACATTTTCCAACCATTTCTCAGTCATATAGCTGTTAAACCATCCAATACTCACAAATTTACTTAGATTTCTATCAATCTAATAATCATAAAACATCATCACTACAGTCGAAATCCATCAATATTCTTATTCATCAATTTCATCAATCATTAAAACTCAGCATTCACAACATTTATTATCAACATCAATCACAAGATCCAATATCCAATATTATAATCAATATTTATCATCAAACATCAACAACCACCATCATAATTCATCAAAATCATCACAATCATCAATTATCATCATGCATCATCAATAATTCAAATTTATTCTAAGGTCCACTAGCCTAAGGTTCACGAAACATTACATATTACCTAGAGAAAATCGAAACCATACCTTGACCGATTCTCACGCAACTCAAAACACCAAGCAAAGACCACCAAGCTCAATCTCAAAGCTCAAGACCACCAAGCTCACTCCAACAAACACCAAACCTCAATCTAACATCATATGATATATAAAATTAACATTTGGACTAACCAAAACATCAAACCACAAAAGTTTAAAGAGACTTACCTTGTTCGACAATATTAGGAGCAAAACCCAATAGTATTCCAATACTAGATCACCCCTAAACAACCAAAATCACAAAATTTATTAAAAAACAAAATCCAAAAATGCAAAATGCATAGGGCAGAGAACTGGAGTGCGATTTTTGAGTTCTTACCTACAAATATCAGTTAGAAATGATGGGATCAACGAGAGTTTTGCGTGGTCATAAATGGCACGTCAATCGGAGTATTGTAGCTCAAGTTATGAGCAAAACAAGGTTTGGGTGAATAGTTAAACCCCAAATCTTTCTCTTCTCTCTTCTCACCATCCCTCTCTCTCCAAGGCTGCATGAAATGATCTAAATGCTCATTACTTATATTTATATATGTTGGGCTTGGTCCCAACTTAGATCCGGTCTAATCCGTTAAGTGTTTTTGGTCCATTTGGCCCAACTTTGTGACAAAACCTTTAATATTAGCGCCCAGTTTTCAATTCTAAATTATTTTTTGTCTTTACAAATTAATAAAATTCAATTTTCAAAATCTTATATTTCTCAATATGAGGTACTGGACAGACTAGAACCGGTACTGCCGGCTTAAGTATCGGTATGCATTTTTACAAAAAATTTCACAGAAAATACATTTTCCCACTCAGAAAAATCTACTGAATTCAAATTTCACCTTTATATTTTCTAATTATTATTTCTAAATTTTCAAACCTATTTCGAGCAATTAAATTATTATCTTATCTGATTTGAAAGGTTAATTAAATTCTGATTCTTACACTTCATCATAGACAGAGACATCAAATTGATGCTAGCTTCTAGATCACAGAGCTTTACCAATGGTGACATCCCTAATAGTGCAGGGGATTTTAAAACTGTTGGGATCTTTTAACTTCTGAGGTGATTTTCTTTGAATGATGGCACTACACTCTTTGGTAAGGATGACCTTTTCTTCTTCCTTGCAAGTTCTCTTCTTGGACAATAGCTCATTCATGAATTTGGTATAGAGTGGTATTTGTTCTAAGGTTTTAGTGAATGGGATGTTAATTTATAGTTTCTTGAAAATCTCTAAGAACTTGGAAAAGTTCTTTTCTTAATTTTGCTTATAAAGCCTTTGAGGATATGAAATTATTGATTCATGAATTCTCACCTTTTCCTTCTTGGCCTCTACTAGTGTAGGAGCTTTTTCTTCCTCTAGGTTTTCCTTTTTTTTAATCTTTTTTGGAGGTTCTTCAAGTTTTGTCTCATTCTCTTTAGGAAGCTCCTTGTTGATTTTTTTCCACTCCTTAGAGAGACGGTTTTGCATTTCTCCCTAGGGTTTGGGATTGTGTTACTGGAGAAGGAGTTTAGAGGCTTTTCTGCCAATTATTTAGCAATTTGTCCAACTTGTAGTTCTAAACTTTTGATTGAAGCTTCTTGATTTTTGAAGTTAGCTTTTGTTTCTTGTATGAAACTTTGTGTTTGTTGTATGAAGGGGTTGGTGGTCTGGAAAAGTTTCTCAATAGCAAGCTCCAAAGATAAAGGCTTTTGATAATTATCTTGCTGTTGAAAAGGGGCATTGTAGTTCCTTTGTCCATGATTTTTTAACCAAAATTGGGATGATTCCTCCAACTAGGATTGTAAATTTTTGAGAATGCATCATTCTCTGGCTTTGAGGAAAGTCCCATGAAATTACTTGCTTAATGAGCGATTGATCCTCCTTGCTCAATTTACACTCTTCACTCGGATGTGTTCCCTCACACAATTCACATAGGGCTTGCGTTCCAATGGCTGAAACTTGTCTATGTTTGAATTGTTTTGTGAGTGAAGAGATTTGTTGAGTCAAGAGTTTATTTTGAACAAGGATTGCATCCATTGTGTCCAATGTCATTACACCCTTTTTAGTGGACCTTTGGATGTATACATGACGTTATTAGCTACCATTATTTCTATCAATTCCAATGCCTCCTCAGGGGTCTTTTTATGTAAAGATCCTTCAGCCGATTAATCAATCATAATTCTTGAGGCATGAGAGACACCATCATAAAAGATTTCGATTTGAAGTCATTCGGAAAAGGCATAATGTGAATATTTTTGGAGCATCTCTTTGTACCTTTCCCAAATTTTATAGAGTGATTCACTCTCCTTTTGGAAAAAGAAATTAATTTCATACCTTAACTGGGCTAACTTTAGGGGAAAAGTACTTGGTTAGGAATTTACTAACTAAGTCCTCCCAATAAATATATTGTCTAAGGATCGAGTTTAGAGCCATTGTGTGGCCTATCTCTTAAAGATAATGGGAATAGCCTTAGTCGGATGGCTTCAGGGCTAACTCCATTGCTCTTTATTGTGTCACATAACTTTAGAAAACTAGCTATATTTTGAATTCTCTTGTGGGCTACCTTCAAATTGGTCCCTTTGTACCAATTGGAATAATGATGGCTTTAGTTCAAAATTATTAGTTTGAACCTGACGATCGGATTTCCTGTTGGTAAAAAAATTCACAAATATAATCGCGTTGTAAGTATAGCTTCTAAACCAACAGAAAATCCTTTCGTACAAAAGTTTTGGTTGTCACAAGTAACAAACCCCTTTGAAATTGATAACCGAAGTATTTAAACCTCGGATCGTCTTCTCAAGAAATTGCAGGGAGGTGTTCTTATTATTGGTTATGCAAAGGTATATTTTCGGTTTGTTTTTGAAATAAGGAGCAAGTAGTTTGAATGACAAGAAAAATAAATTAATAATAATAAAATCTCTTGGCAAGGTATGAGAACTGGAATTCCTATCCTAGTTATCCTTATCAGGTGTGATGAAATTGGGTTTTAATCTCGCTTGGTCAGCCTTTACTAAACAAAGGAAAGTCAAGTGGACTAATTAGCTTGATCCTCAAGTCCTAGTCAATCCTTATAGAAGGACTAGCTTTAGAGTGATCCAGATCAGTCAGTAATTCCAATTTCAATCAACAGCTGAGTTTGATAACTCAAGTGTTACCAATTACTTAACCAAAGCCAAAAGGGAAGAAAGTCTACTCGAATGAAAATAATTTGGATAAAGCGAAAGCATCAATAACATAAATTAAAGAAAGCAATCATAAGTCTGAAATACCTCAATGTGTATTAATTAAGAAAATCAATCCTAATATGAAAGGTTCATAAACCAATTTGAAAAGATAAATAACAATTAAAGTAATGTAATAAATAAAAGTAGAAAATAAATTAAAGAAACATTGAACCTGTGATGAAGAAGAAATAATCCTAAATCCTAAAACTAAGAGAAATCCTAATTCCTAATACCTTCTAAAAACTACATCTAAATTATGAAAAGTGAATTATGAATATTGTATGAAGTTCCCCTATGAATGGATGTATTTCTCCACTTTATAGCCTCTAATATGTGTTTTCTGGGTCGAGAACTGGGTCAAAAACAGCCCAGAATTCGCTGGTTATGAAATCTGCCATGTTGATTTTCGTCACTGCGATGCGTCCGCATGAAGCACACATTCGTGTCGCCTAGCTGTACGGCCACTATGGAAAATTATATATTAAATCGAAGCCCCGGACGTTAGCTTTTCAATGCAACTAGAACCGCATCATTTGGATCTCTGTAGCTCAAGTTATGACCATTTTAGTGTGAAGAGGTCAGGCTGACAGCTTTAGCAGTTTCTTCAGTTTCTTGTATTCCTTCTACTTTTGCATGCTTCCTTTCCATCCTCTAAGTCATTCCTGCCCTGTAATCTCTGAAATCACTTAACACACATATCAAGGCATCGAATGGTAATAAGAGAGATTTAAACATAGCAAATTTAAAGTCCAAAGAAGCATGTTTTCAATCATAGCACAAAATCCGGAAGGAAAAAGTAAAACCATGCAAATAGTATGAATAAGTGGGTAAAGAGTTGATAAAAACTACTCAATTGAGCACAAGACAAACCATGAAATAGAGGTTTATCAACTTCTCCACACTTAAACATTAGCATGTCCTCATGCTAAACTCAAGAGAAACTGTAAAGGAGTGAAGAGGAATGATAGAGAGTATGCAATGCAACCTATCTATGTGAATGCAACTACATGCAAAATATTTCTACCTACTTTGTTAAAAGTAAATAAGTTCTCCAAGACAAATATGAATCAAATTCCACTAATTCAAATTACACAATAAAAGACAAATAAACTTGTAAGAAGATAGCTCATGAAAGCAGGGAACATAGAATCAAGCATTGAACCCTTACTGGTAGTGTATATCACTCTAGTCTCTCAAGTGTATAGGGTAATTCACTCTACTCTTCTCTAATCATGCTTTCTAAACTTTGTTCCTCATCTAACCAATCAACAAATATTTAGCATACCAATGCAAACATCATGAGGTTTTTTCAGGGTTGTAATGGGGCTGAGGTAAAGGTAAGGATGTATATATAAGGCTGAGTGAGCTAACAAAGTGAATCCTTGTTTAGTCTAAGATTTCACCTAACATACACACTTTATATAATTTCAAAGTTATTTACCTAGCTACCCAAATTTTTCCACTTTTGTATTTCATGCTCATGCACCAAATTTATTTTTGAATTTTGTCCCATGTGCATTGGTTCTTTTTATTTTGTATTGGGGTAATTTGTGTATCCCCTTATTTAATTACTTTTTTTTTAATCTTAATGCACATAGTAATTTAATTATTTTGATTTAACATGAGCATGCTTCCCAAATTTTGAAATAACTTATTCAATTTAATTCCCTTTTTTCCTATCATCCCATGTTCCCATAAAATTTTCCATACTTAAATTATACACAATATCTATCTTAAGCTTACCAATGATTCAACTTGGGATTTTAATTTGTTTTTCTGCTTAAGGCTAGTAATGTGGTTATAAAACAGAAGAGGGGGTCAAAAAGGCTCAAGGGGGTTAACAAAGGTGATTGAAAGGGTAGGCTATTTGGGATAAGTGAGTTAAAAATCAAATGATGGCCTCAATCATATGCAAGAATGTAAATACACTAAATAATGGACATATAGAATGGAACAAAGCAAAGATTGCAATTATAGAGAAGAAAACACACAAGAATAAAAATTTATGGTTAAATAATGTAACCATGTAAATAAGCTCAAAATCTCACAGGTTGTGTGTTCTTTGGCTCAAAAACCATGTTCCAAATACAACTTCAAACAAATTTAACACATAGAAAATTTTAATTTTTAATTTAAATTAGTGAAATTTTTTCAAAAATAGGGTCCTTGAAAGAAACTTATTATTTTTCAACCAAGTAGTATTTAAATGCAAACAATCAACTACACATGCAATATATTATGCAATGCAACAATGAACTAATAAAGAAAATAAGACATTGGTGTTGAGAAGAGAATAACTAACCCATGGAGATCGGTATCGACCTCCCCATACTTAAAGGTTGCACTGATCTCGGTGCATGCTAAGATGTACAAGTGGACGGGCTGCTCCAACTGATGTCTTTCTCTATAGATTGTGCAGATTGACTTGCCTGTCTCCCCATATAGAAGTTCTTCCTTTTCCCTTCCTCGGTGGCCATCCTGAAAGAAGAAAAAAAGGAAAAAAAGTAACCCAGAAATAAAGATAAGAAAATAAATAAAATATGGGTTGGTTAATGCCAAATAATAAAGGTCTCAATTACATGGTAGCTACAACATGCAGTGAAAAAACATTAGAAGCATACGTCATATCAATAGTTCAAGAATTGCAACAATGGAGAAGAGGGTGTGGGTAATGCAAAATAGTGTAAGTACATAACAATGCAAAAGGAATATCAGTATTATAAAAATTAGCATTGATTTATGAAGAATAATACCCAATCAGAATAAAATAAGTCATGAAGCACCAAAATAATTCAAGAAAAGATGTAATAGTTGAAGAAGAAAATTTTAACACCAATGGAAAAAGAAAAAGAAAGTAAGAAAGGAAGAAGAAAGAAATAAGAAGGGAAAGACAAGATTTAGATTTGGGGAAGAAAAGATAAGATATCTTGGCCGATCTGGATAAGCTGTGGGGAGCAGGTGACGCGAACGCGTGGGTCATGCATTCACGCAGATAGCGCTTCTATGAAGTGACACGGACGCGTGACCGTTCGCGTGGAGTGTTTCGTGCCATTAGCGCGAGGGTAGCCTCGCGGTCGCGTAACTCTCTGTTTGAAACTCATGTTGCCAAATTTTAGGGTGACGCAGTCACGTGGGGGACGCGATCGCGTGATTGGCCTTTGTCTGAAAAATGGCGTGGACACGTGGGGCACGCGTTCGCGTGGTAGGGCTTGTGCTTCTAGCACGAGTCTAGCCCCACTCCATCACAACTTGCTGCCATACACCCTTTTTACGCGAATTTTCAGGTCATACGTTCGCGTGGGTGAAGCAGATGCGTGGGAGGCATTTTTCGCAAATGACGCGAACGCGTCAGTGACACAGTCGCGTGGATCAATTTGTGCCAAAGGCACGCCTCCAGCCACGCTTTCGCGTGACTTTCTGTAAAGTCTCTTTTCTTCCTTGAGGCACAAATGACGCGGACGCGTCGGCGACGCCGTCGCGTCGCGTGCCATTTTTTTTTGTAATAATACCGTATGCAGAATGCAATGCTAATATGAACGTTATGCATGATTCCAGGTCCAATCAAAACTCAAAAACAAACAAAACAGACTAGAATTAAAATTGAAAAAGGAACGATCATACCATGGTGGGTTGTCTCCCACCTAGCACTTTTAGTTAAAGTCCTTAAGTTGGACATTTGGCGAGCTCTTTGTCATGGTGGCTTGTGCTTGAACTCATCTTGAAACTGCCACCAACGCTTGGACTTCGAATAAGCTTCAACATCTCCAAATAAATTCACCAAGCATTGATGAAGTTCTCCACAAGCTTTGAGCTCAAAAAGTTGATCCTCATATATTCCCGGATTCCAAATCTTGTTTCTACACCCGTCTTTAAGTTGATTATCATGATTCCATCCGGGTGGTTCAGCCTTAGAATTCTCACTGAAGCGTCCAAATAACTTCCTAGACCCATTCAATTGAGCTCTACACCAACCTTTGCGTTTAAACTTAAAGCTTCCAACCACAATGAACCTTGCAGGGCAATTCTTACCACTGACCATCTTCCTCTTACTCTTAATGCCACAAAGAGCTCTAAGCTGACCATTCGTCTCTAGTAGCCCATATTCAAGTGGGAAAGTAAAGGTCAAGGATAAGAATTTTACCCACTTGAACATTGTGTTGGACGGTAATGGCCTTGGGAGAGGTGTTTCTAATGAACTTGCAAGCTCCATTCCCTTGTGCTCTTCTTTGACATCTTCCACCTCTTTGCAAGCTTCTTCAATTTCAACCTCTTCCTCTTGGTAGCTTTCTTCCAATTCAATCTCTTCTTTATTGCTCACCAAGGGTATGGGAGGTTGTGCTTTTTCTTCTTGAATCTCCATCTCTTGATCAACCTCTTCCAAGTTTTCAACTATGATATGCTTTGGAGGTTGTACACCCTCTTCAACATCAAATTCAAACGTCTTGGAAGGAGGTTCTTTGATTTGAATTTCCCATGGAGGTTCTGCATCTCCTAAGTCTGCAACCACTTTTTCCTTTTCAATAATTGCTGCTTTGTCCAGTTGTTTAAGTATAAAATCGTACTCCTCCTTGATGATTTCTTTTCTATGACAACTCCCTTCAACTACTCCCTCATCTGCAAAGGTCTCTTCTACCTTCACCTTTAGTGCCTCATCTAGCTCCTTATGAAGTATGGATTTGCAAAGATGATCCTTTCTCTCTTGTTCTATATCAATAGCATCATTGGGATCATGTTGCTCTTGGATTGATGAATGTGGGTGCTCTTCCATGGATAGTGGTGATGGGATGGGTGGATCATTATGTGGTTGTAAAAGAAGTATACTAGTGCTTGATGGTTGAATATTGGAAGTAGAGTGTTGGTCCATGCGGGATATAAGATTTTGGAGTTCAGAGGTGAGACCAATGAGAGAGGTAAGTGTGTTCTCTATGGAGGTTTGGGGTGGATAGGAGGGTGCATTATTTTAGAGAAAGGGTTCATGGTAGGAAGGTGGTTCATCTTGATAATGGCATGGAGATGGTGAATATTAAGGTGGTGGCTTATGAGAGTAATTTTATTGGAATGGGGGTGATTCTATGTATGGTTCATTTGGCTCATAAGGTGGTTGGTATGGTGGATATGGGTTAGGGTCATATGGAGGTGAATGGTGGAAAGGGGCTTGTGAGTATGGTGGTCCAAAGCTATGTTGATGAGAGGGTTCATAGGCATATGGTGGTGGTTGTTGATAATCAAAAGAGCGCTCACCATAGCCATTGCCTTGATAAGCATAACAGAACGGTTGTTGATAGTCCATTGGAGGTGGTTGTTGCTATGAGGGTTGATCAAATCCTTGTAGCTCCTCCCATCTTTGATTATCCCAACCTTGATGCATGTTCTCATTGTAATCTCTTCTTCCTGCAACATAATTGTAACCACACTCATAGCCAAAGGGGTGAGAGTTCATAGTAGTAGGAAAAAATAAAAACATAAACTAACAAAAAGAAAATATTTTGAAAAAAGATATGATTTTTGAAAAAAAGATAAGATAAGATTTTGAAAAAGATATGATTTTTTTGAAAAAGGATAAGATAAAATTTTGAAAAAGATATGATTTGTGAAAAAAAAAAGATAAGATTTTTGAAATTTAAAACTAAGATAAGATAAGATAAAAATTTTAAAATAAAAATCTGAATTTTTTTTTGAAAAATATTTACAATAACCAATAATAAGGCATACGTTTGCAATTCCCCGGCAACGGCGCCATTTTGATGATCGGATTTCCTGTCGGTAAAGAAATTCACAAATATAATCGCGTTGTAAGTATAGCTTCTAAACCAACAAAAAATCCTTTCGTACAAAAGTTTTGGTTGTCACAAGTAACAAACCCCTTTGAAATTGATAACCGAAGTATTTAAACCTCGGGTCATCTTCTCAAGGAATTCCAGGGAGGTGTTCTTATTATTGGTTATGCAAAGGTATATTTTGGGGTTTTTTTTTGAAATAAGGAGCAAGTAGTTTGAATGACAAGAAAAATAAATAAATAATAATAAAATATCTTGGCAAGGTATGAGAACTGGAATTCCTATCCTAGTTATCCTTATTAGGTGTGATGAAATTGGGTTTTAATCCTGCTTGGTCAGCCTTTACTAAACAAAGGAAGGTCAAGTGGACTAATTAGCTTGATCCTCAAGTCCTAGTCAATCCTTATGGAAGGACTAGCTTTAGAGTGATCCAGATCAATCAGTAATTCCAATTTCAATCAACAGCTGAGTTTGATAACTTAAGTGTTACCAATTACTTAACCAAAGCCAAAAGGGAAGAAAGTATACTCGAATGAAAATAATTTGGATAAAGCGAAAGCATCAATAACATAAATTAAAGAAAGCAATCATAAGTCTGAAATACCTCAATGTGTATTAATTAAGAAAATCAATCCAAACATAGAAGGTTCATAAACCAATTTGAAAAGATAAATAACAATTAAAGTAATGAAATAAATAAAAGTAGAATATAAATTAAAGGAACATTGAACCTGTGATGAAGAAGAAATAATCCTAAATCCTAAAACTAAGAGAAATCATAATTCCTAAAACCTAAGAGAGAGGAGAGAACCTCTCTCTCTAAAAACTACATCTAAATTATGAAATGTGAATTATGAATATTGTATGAAGTTTCCCTATGAATGGATGCATTCCCCACTTTATAACCTCTAATATGTGTTTTCTGGGCCGAGAACTGCGTCAAAAACAGCCCAGAATTCGCTGGTTATGAAATTTGCCACGCGGATTTTCGTCCCTGCGATGCGTCCGCGTGGAGCACGTGTTTGCGTGAACTTGCTATATGGCCAATATGACAAATTATATATCAAATCGAAGCTCCGGATGTTATCTTTCCAACGCAACTAGAACCGCATCATTTGGACCTCTATAGCTCAAGTTATGACAGTTTTAGTGCGAAGAGGTCAGGCTGATGGCTTTAGCAGTTTCTTCAGTTTCTTGTATTCCTTCTACTTTTGCATGCTTCCTTTCCATCCTCTAAGCCATTTCTGCCCTGTAATCTCTGAAATCACTTAACACACATATCAAGGTATCGAATGTTAATAAGAGAGATTTAAACATAGCAAATTTAAAGTCCAAAGAAGCATGTTTTCAATCATAGCACAAAATTCGGAAGGAAAAAGTAAAACCATGCAAATAGTATGAATAAATGGGTAAAGAGTTGATAAAAACCACTCAATTGAGCACAAGACAAACCATGAAATAGAGGTTTATTAGAACCATAGGCATCACTATTGATGAACGGATATTTTATACGCTTTTTGACATCATTTCATATAGTTTTTAGCATGTTTTGTTTAAGTTCGAGTATATTTTCATAGGTTTTAGTGCAAAATTCACATTTTTGGATTCTACTTTGAGTTTATGTATTTTTATGCAATTGCAGGTATTTTTTGGCTGAAATTGAGGAGCTAGAGCAAAAGGCTTATTCAGAGGCAGAGAAAGCACTGCAGATGTTGTCCGGATTTGACCTCCTTTCACTCGAAAGAGCTTTTCTAGAGCTACCGACATTCAAATGGAGTGTTCTTAACGACTATAGAAAGCTAACATCTAGGGCTTTCCATAAATATATAATAGCTTATGCTTTACTTCAGAATAGAAGGCCCAAAATTAGCGTTCAACACCAGTCACCTACCCCATTCCAAGCATCCAGCTTCCACAAGGGGGTAGCCAGTGTTCAAACGCCCAAGAAGGACCTCCTAGTAGGCATTCAGTGCCCAAGGAGTCTCCTATATTGTGGATCTCATCAAAGCTTAGCCCAAACACTCACCATGTGGGCCCCGAAAGTGGATTTTCACACTAAAAGACTGTTTTACCCTTTTTATGTAATCATTAGTCATTAGTTTAGTATCTAAAGTGGAAGATCACTCTTTGTTGAAAACTTTTGACACTTTACACGTTTATCATTGTATTTTCTATCAGTATGAGTTTTTAAACCTCCTAGGTTGAGGGGAAGAGCTCTGCTGAGTTTTATGGATTAATAAAAGTATTACTATTTCCTTTCAATTCGTGTTTGATTCTCTATTCTAAGATGTATCTTCATTCTTCATCCTTATGAATGCATTGAACCAGCACAAGGTTATCTCATTCTACATGGGTTCAGAGTGAGTCTTTCATCAGACAACAATGAACCACTAGCTTGATTATACATCTCTTAGACGACTAATCCCTGACTTCGTTGGGGACTTCTCGAGACACCAGTTCAGCCGAGGTACGGGGAGATTAGAGTCTTTATGGTAGAGGCTAGAACCAAAGGCACAGCATTCTCTGATCCGGAAGATTCGACCTTGTCTGTGGCATTTTGAGTAGGATCACTAAGGAGAATGAACTGAAGGAGCTTCATCCTCAATCAGAATGGATCTGTACTAACCCTATGGTTCAGATCTGGAAGAGGATTGGGGACCTCTCAACTGGCATTGATCACATACAGCCTGCCATAGAAGAAATCATTCACAGTTGAAGAAGACATTAAGACCGAAATTAATCCAGAAGAACAAAGCATCTCCAAGCCTTAACCATCTTCTTATCACTGGTTATAATCAAACATAGTAATTCCATCTTATTCCAATTTTATGCGTTTCAACAAACAAACAACTCTTCTATCCGCCTGACTAAGATCTACAAGATAACCATAGCTTGCTTCAAACCACAATCCTCGTGGGATCAACCCTGACCCACCTCAGGTATTACTTGGACGACCCAGTGTACTTGCTGGTTCAGTTGTACGAAGTGTGAGAATTCGTGCACCAAGTTTTTAGCACTGTTGCCGGGGAATGTTCGAGTTTGGACAACTGACGGATTATCTTGTTGCTTATATTAGGTATTGTCTTTAATTTTGTTAGAGCCTTTTATTTTATTTTCTTTTTTTTTGAAAAATAAAATTTTTTTGAAAAACCTTTATTTTTCTTTATTTGATATTTGTTTTTGGTTTGAGTCTTTTGTTTTTGTTCTTGTTGAATTTTTGAATTTTTTGAGTCTTTTTTCTAAAATTTTTCAAAAATAGTGTCTTTTGTTTGAGTCTTGTATCAATCTTTAAGTTTGGTGTCTTCTTGTGTCTTTTCTTTAAAATTTTCAAGAATTGTGTCTTTGGTTTTCAAGATTTTTAAATTTGGTGTCTTTTGCATGTTCTTGTTTTCTTTAAATTCTTTGAGTTTTGTTCTTGGTGTTCTTCTTAATCTTCAAAGAGTTCTTGTTTTAATCTTAAATTTTTTAAGTTTGGTGTCTCTTTGTATTTTTCTTTGCAATTTTCGCACACTAGGTATCCTTAGATCTAAAAATTTTAAGTTTGGTGTCTTTTAGTTGTTTTTCTCTTTCTTCATTAAATTCAAAAAATCAAAAAAATTTCTTTTCTATCTTTATTTTAGATTAATTTCGAAAATTTCAAATTAAATTTCAAATTTAATTTCAAAATCAAAATCTTATCTCATCTTATTTCAAATTCAAATTTTAAAATTCAATTTCAAAATTTAAAATTTAAAATTTCAAGTTTCAAATTTCAAAATCAAATCTTTTTCAAAAATCAAATTTCAAATCTTCTCTTTTTAAAATCTTTTCTTTTAAAATTTAATTCTTTCTTATGTTATCCTTCTTTTAAAATTTAAATTTCAAATCTTTTTAAATTAGAAACTAACTTTTTTATTTTGATTTCAAATCTTTTTTATTTAAAACTTATCTTTTCTTAACTTCTTTATCTTATCTTCAATTTAAAATCTTTTCTATCTTATCTTTTAACTTTTAAAATTGAATCTTTTTCAAATCTTTTCAATTTCTATCTTACCTTTTCTAATTTAAAATTTTAATTTTAAATCTTTTCTAATCTTCTATCTTATCTTGTTTTCAAATCTTTCGTAATTAGTTACTTGTTCTCTCTCTTCTTTTTCAAAATTTCCTAACTAATTCTTCTCTCTTCTATTTTCGAAATTTTTTCTTCTATTTCTCTCTCTTCTTTTTCGAAATTCATCAATTAATTTTCAAATCTTTTTAATTAATTAACCCTTATCTTCGGATTAAAAAATAAATAAAATAAAAACAAAAATATTTTAACTCTTGTTTTTCTTTTTACTTCTAATTTTTGAATTCTTCCTCTCTCTTATTCAAATTCTTCTTCTCTCTCTCTTCTTTTATTTTCATTCTTCTTTCTTTTATCCCTCACATGTCACTAGGAGTTCTCTGTCCTCTGGAATAGAAGCTTCCTTTCTTGTTGTATCTGTGTTTTCTTGTTCATGACCAGGAACAAAGATAAAGAACCTCTCTTTGATCCTGATCCTGAACCTGAGAAAACTCTAAGGAAGTGTTTGCAACAAGCTAAAACACAACATTCCGAAAGAAACCTCTCAGAAAATTTTGAACTAGAATCAGAACACATGGCAGCCGAATCTGATCATGAAGGAGAGGCAAGAAAGGTTCTTGGTGCTTACACCAAGCCTACCTCTGACTTCTATGGCAGAAGTATCTCTATACCTGCCATTAGAGCTAACAACTTTGAGCTGAAACCTTAACTGGTGACCTTAGTTCAACAGAACTGCCAATACCATGGACTTCCACAGGAAGATCGAAATAAATTCTTATCTGACTTCTTGCAGATATGTGACACAGTCAAGACCAATGGAGTGAGTCCTAAGGTCTATAAACTTATAATCTTTCCTTTTGCTGTAAGAGACAGAGCTAGAGTGTGGTTAGATTCTCAACCTAAAGAGAGTCTTGACACATGGGAGAAGGTGGTTAATGCATTCTTGACCAAGTTTTTCATACCTCAAAAGTTGAGCAAACTTAGGGTGGAAGTTCAAACCTTCAGACAAAAAGAGGGTGAATCCCTCTATGAAGCTTGGGAGAGATATAAGTAACTTATCATAAGATGTCCTCCCAACATGATCTTAGACTGGACCACACTAGATATCTTCTATGATGGCCTTTCTGTGATATCCAAGATGTCACTGGATAACTCTGCTGGTGGATCACTCCACTGGAAGAAAACGCCTAAAGAGGCAAAAGAACTCATTAACATGGTTGCAAACAACCAGTTTATGTACACTTTTGAAAGAAACCCTGTAATAATGGGGTACTTCAGAAGAAAGGAGTTCTTGAAGTTGACACTCTGAATGCCATATTGGCTCAGAACAAGATCTTGACCCAGTAGGTCGATATGATCTCTCAGCATTTGACTGGAATGCAAGGTGCAGCTGGCAGCACTCAAGAAGCTTCTTCTGAAGTAGAAGCTTGTGATCCTGACCAACCCACCATGGAAGAGGTGAATTACATGGGAGAACCCTATGAAAATACCTACAATTCCTCATGGAGGAATCATCCTAACCTTTCATGGAAAGATCAACAGAAGCCTTTGCAAGGCTTCAATAATAATCAATGTGGAAGGAACCAAAACAGGTTCAACAACAGACCACCATTCCCATTTTCTCAGGAACATATAGAGACCCTTAAGTAGAACCTTTCTGACTTAGTGACTATAGTTTCCAACCTCTCTAAGACCACTCATAGTTTTATAACTAAAATAAGGTCTTCCATCAGAAATTTGGAGGTACAAGTTAGTCAACTAAGCAAGAGGATCCCTGAGACTCCTCCTGACACTATTCATAGTAACACTGAGGTGAACCCAAGAGAAGAGTGCAAGGCCATCACCACAGAGGCTAAGGCCGAATCTGGAGAGACTGGCGTGGCATTGAACGCTAGTGAAGAGCATCTCACTGGGCATTCAATGCCCAAAATGGCTAAGAGCCTGGTGTTGAACGCTAGTAAAGAGCATATCACTGGGCGTTCAACGCCCAACTTGGCACCAAAGTTGGTATTGAAGGCCAGTAAGGAAGCCCTCACTGGGTATTCAACGCCCAAACTGGCAGGGACTCTGGTGTTGAACGCGAGCAAGGACAGCCCTGCTGAGCGTTCAATGCCCAACTTGGTAAAGGAACTGGCGTTGAACGCCAATAATGGCACACCTTCTGAGTGCTCAATACCCACTCAAGAAATCCTTATCCAAGAACTCAAGGAAGCCAAGGCTAATGTAGAGACCATAAAGGTTCCCTTGCATGCACTCCCGCAGTGCATAAGTTTTGATGAAAACTCATCCTCTGATGAGGATGAGGACATTAGGGAAGAGCAAGTTGCTCGGTACCTAGGAGCTCTCATGAAGCTGAATGCCAAGCTATTTGGTACAAAAACATTCAAGGAAGAACCTCCAGTGCTAACCAAATAACTCAATGCTTTGGTTCAGCAGAAGCTACCTCAGAAGCTTCTAGATCCCAGATGCTTCCTAATTCGTTGCACCATAGGCACCATGACCTTTGAAAAGGCTTTATGTGACCGAGGCTCAAGTATAAACCTCATGCCCCTCTCTATAATGGAAAAATTGGGAATCTTGGAGGTACAAGCTACAAATATCTCACTAGAAATGGCAGACAAGTCAATGAAGAAGCCATATGGCTTAGTAGAGGATGTCTTGGTGAAGGTTGAATACCACTACATCCCTGCAAACTTCATAATCTTGGATATTTGAGAGGTTGAGGATGAATTTATCATTATTGGAAGACCTTTCCTAGCCAATGCAAATGCCATGATTAATGTGGCAAAGGGAGAAATGGTCTTCCAAATAGGGAAGGATCACATCTTGTTCAAGATGTCTCACCCCAACTCTACCTCTGAAATTAGAGAGATAACTGTGCAATACTTAGTGTTCCAATCATCTCTTTCAGTGGAAAGCTTTACTAAGCCCCCAAACATCAATTCTAAGTTTGGTTTTGGATAGCTATCAACAAGCACTGAGAACAAAGGTACTAAGAAGAAAGTACCTAAAGGCGGGAGGGACAAGAAAGTCCCCACTGAAGGCCTCTCACCTGGCATGAGAGTTGTATTCACCAAGAAAACATTCATACCACATATAATGAGTCGTGTCCTGTCTCTAGAGCATGTGGAGCTCATTCATGAAAAGACAGGAAGAAAGTTCACTGTAAAGGGCAAAATTTTGAGCCCATATCAATCTCCGTAAGGAGCTAACCATTAAGCTAATGACATTAAAGAAGTGCTTGTTGGGAGGCAACCCAACCCTAATTAGTTATTTCTATTTCTTTTAATTTGTTTCTCTTAAGTTATTTCTTTATGTTCATGATCATGTGCAGCAGTCAGAACAAAGACAGAAAAGCAATGAAAATAGAACACTCTGGATGGAGTGTATTGCTGGCGTTGAACGCCCATAATGGCAGCCTTACTGGCGTTGAACGCCAGTCATGGGAAAGTGTTGGGCGTTCAATGCCCATGAAGAAAGCAGGGAATCCGAATTCCCTAGCCTCTCAAGACCAATAGGTCCCACAGCATCTTTACCTTACCCCCACTTCTTTTTCTTTTTCACACTTTTCCATACACTCTTTCCTATAAACCCTAGCCCAATCACTTCCATATCAATTTTCCAAAATCATAATAACTCCCACCAACCCCCACCCACTTCAAAATTAAATTTCCCTCCCATCTAACCCACCCATGACTGAACCCTAACCTAACCCACTCCTATAAATACCCTTCATTCTAACCCTTCATACACACACACACACTTCATACACTCTAAAGCCTCCTTGGCCGAATTGCTTTCTCCCTCCATTTCCTTCTATTTTCTTCTTCTTCTACTCTATTCTTCTCTTTTATTTATTTTTGCTCGAGGACGAGCAAAGCTCTTAAGTTTGGTATGGGAAAAGTGTTACTTTTTACTTTCCAATACCACTTATGGCACTCAAGGTTGGAGAATCCTCTAGAAAGAAGAAAGAAAAGGCAGTAGCCACCACCTCCAAATCTTGGAAGATGGAGAGATTCATCACCAAACCCCACCAAGACCACTTCTATAAAGTAGTGGCAGAGAAAAAGGTGATCCCTGGGGTCTCTTTTAGGCTTAAGAAGAATGAGTATCCAAAAATCTGAAGAGAGATCTAGAGAAGAGGTTGGGAAGTCCTAACCAATCCCATCCAAGAGGTTGGGATTCTAATGGTATAAGAGTTCTATGCTAATGCATAGGTTACTAAAAACCATGACACTAGTGTGAACCCACATCCCAAGAATTGGATCACTATGGTCTGAGGAAGAATCTTGAACTTTAGTCCGGAAAGCATGAGGTTGGCGTTCAACTTGCCTTTGATGCAAGGAGACCCACATCCTTACACTATGAGAGTTAATCGTGATAAGAGACTAGATCAAGTACTCTCAGACATCTGTATGGAAGGAGTACAGTGGAAAAGGGATTCTCAAGGAAAGCCTATCCAACTGAGAAGGCCTGACCTCAAGCCCATAGCTAGAGGATGGTTGGAGTTTATCCAACGCTCTATCATCCGTACTAGCAACTGGTCCGAAGTGGCCATAGACCAAGCCATCATGGTCCATTGCATCATGCTCGGAGAGGAGGTGGAAGGATATGAGGTAATACCTCAAGAGTTGTACAAAGTGGCGGGCAAGCCTCCCACCAAGGCAAGGTTAGCTTTTCCTCATCTTATATGTCACCTATGCAATTCAGCTGGAATTGTCATAGAAGGAGACATTCATATTGAGGAGGATAATCCCATCACTAAAAGTAGGATGGAACATACTAGAGAGCTGGTACATGAACCACAACAAGAGCATGTGGAGCTGCCTCAACATGAGATACCGGAGATGCCTCAAGGGATGTATTTTTCTCCTCAAAGCAATTGGGATCAATGGCATACTTCTCTTGAAGAACTAAGAAATAACATGGAGCAATTGAGGTTGGAGCATCAGGATTATTCCACCACCCTCCATGAAATAAGAGAAGATCAAAGAGTCACGAGGGAAGAACAAAGAGTTATGAGGAAACAACAACATAGACAAGGGCGTGACATTGAAGATATCAAGCACACCATTGGGTTCTCTAGAGGAGGTGGTAGTCGCCATCAATAAGGTGGTCCCGTTTCATCACCTTGCTTATTCTAATTTTTCTATTTTTTGTTATGTTTTATTGTCTGTTCTCTTGTTCTTATTGCATGATCATTTTCATTTATGTCTTAAGGTTATAAAATGTTCCATATATCTCTCATATTACTTAAAAGAAAATTTTATTTGAAAAGAATTGAGAAATGCATGAATTTTGAGTTATATAATAAGAATAGTTCAATTATTTTGATGTGGGGGCATTGCTTTTGCTTTTTGAATGTATGAATGAACAATGCATATTTGAAATTGGAATTAAGAATGTTGTCTCTTGAAAGAATGATGAAAAAGAAGAAGTATTATTTGTAATCTGAAAAATAAAAAAAAATTGATTCTTGAAGCAAGAAAAAGCAGCAAAAAGAAAAAGAAAAAGCATGTCACAAAAAAAAAAGAAAAAAAATACATGCATGAGAAAAAAAGCAAAGCAGAAAAAGCCAATAACCCTTTAAACCAAAAGGCAAGGGTCAAAGGATCCAAGGCTTTGAGCATCAATGGTTAAGAGGGCTTAAAAGAAATAAAAAGTTCTTGGCCTAAGCGGCTCAAACAAGCTGTCCCTAACTATGTGCTTGTGGTGTGGAAGGTGTCAAGTGAAAAGCTTGAGACTGAGCAGTTAAAGTCGTGATCCAAAGTAAAAAAGAGTGTGCTTAAGAACTCTGGACACCTCTATCTGGGGATTCTAGCAAAGCTGAATCACAATTCGAAAGGGTTCACCCAGTTAAGTGTCTGTGGCATTTATGTATCCGGTGGTAATACTAGAAAACAAAGTGCTTAGGGCCACAGCCAAGACTCTAAAAAGCTGTGTTCAAGAATAAAAAAGAACTAAACTAGGAGAGTCAATAATATCATCTGGATTCTGAGTTCTTAAGGATGCCAACACTTCTGAGTTTCAATGGATAGTGAGATGCCAAAACTATTTAGAAGCAGAAAGCTACTAAGTCCCGCACTTCTTTTTTATCCTACTTTGTTTTTAGTTGCTTGGAAACAAGCAACAGTTTAAGTTTGGTGTTGTGATGAGCGGATATTTTATATGCTTTTTGACATCATTTTTATATAGTTTTTAGCATGTTTTGTTTAAGATCTAGTATATTTTCATAGATTTTAGTGCAAAATTCACATTTTTGGATTCTACTTTGAGTTTGTGTGTTTTTATGCAATTGTAGGTATTTTCTGGCTGAAATTGAGGAGTTGGAGCAAAAGGCTGATTCAGAGGTAGAGAAAGCACTGCAGATGCTGTTTGGATCTGACCTCCTTGCACTCAAAAGAGCTTTTCTGGAGCTACAAACATCCAAATGGAGCATTCTCAATGGATATAGAAAGCTAAAATCTAGGATTTTCCAGAAATATATAATAGTTTATACTTTGCTTCAAAATAAAAGGCCCAAAATTGGCGTTCAATGGTAGCCACCTACCCTAGTCAAGGCGTCCAGTGCCCATAAGGGGGTAGCCAGCATTCAAAGGCCCAAGAAGGACCTCCTAGCAGGCGTTCAATGCCCAAGGAGTCTCCTAGCTCGTGGATCTCATCAAAGCTCATCCCAAACACTCACCAAGTGGGCCTCGAAAGTGGATTTTCATACTAAAAGACTATTTTACCCTTTTTATGTAATCATTAGTCATTAGTTTAGTATTTAAAGTGGAAGATCACTCTTTGTTAAAAACTTTTGACACTTTACACGTTTATCATTGTATTTTCTATCAGTATGAGTTTCTAAACCTCCTAGGATGAGGGTAAGAGCTCTGCTGAGTTTTCTGGATTAATAAAAGTATTACTATTTCCTTTCAATTCGTGTTTGATTCTCTATTCTAAGATGTATCTTCATTCTTCATCCTTATGAATGCGTTGAACCGGCACAAGGTTATCTCATTCTACATGGGTTCAGAGTGAATCTTTCATCCGAAAACAATGAACCACTAGCTTGATTATACATCTCTTAGACGGCTAATCCACGACTTCATTGGGGACTTCTCGAGACACCAGTTCATCCAAGGTACAGGGAGATTAGAGTCTTTGTGGTAAAGGCTAGAACCAAAAGCACAACATTCTCTGATCCAGAAGATTTGACCTTTTCTGTGGTATTTTGAGTAGGATCACTAAGGAGTATGAACTGCAGGAGCTTCACCCTCAATCAGAATGGATCCACACTAACCTAGGGGTTCAGATCTGGAGGAGGATTGGCGACCTCTCAACCGGCGTTGATCACATACAACCTGCTGATGAGCGGATAATTTATACGCTTTTTGGCATTGTTTTTAGGTAGTTTTTAGTAAGTTCAAGCTACTTTTAGGGATGTTTTCATTAGTTTTTATGTTAAATTCACATTTCTGGACTTTACTATGAGTTTGTGTGTTTTTCTGTAATTTCAGGTAATTTCTGGCTGAAATTGAGGGACTTGAGCAAAACTCTGAAAAAGGCTGACAAAAGGACTGCTGATGTTGTTGGAATCTGACCTCCTTGCACTCGAAATGGATTTTCTAGAGCTACAAAACTCCAAATGGCGCGCTCTAAATAGCGTTGGAAAGTAGACATCCAGAGCTTTCCAGAAATATATAATAGTCCATACTTTATTTGGAAATTGATGACGTAACTTGGCGTTGAACGCCAAGTACATGCTGTTGTCTGGAGTTAAACGCCAGAAAAACGTCATGATCCGGAGTTGAACACCCAAAACACGTTATAACTTGGAGTTCAACTCCAAGAAAAGCCTCAGCTCGTGGATAGATCAAGCTCAGCCCAAGCATACACCAAGTGGGCCCCGGAAGTGGATTTATGCATCAATTACTTACTCATGTAAACCCTAGTAGCTAGTCTAGTATAAATAGGATGATTTACTATTGTATTAGACATCTTTTGACAGTTTAACCTTTGGACTGTTTAGTCTTTGATTATTCGGTCTTTTGATCATTCAGGGGGCTGGCCATTCGGCCATACCTGAACCTTTCACTTATGTATTTTCAACGGTGGAGTTTCTGCACACCATAGATTAAGGGTGTGGAGCTCTGCTGTACCTCAAGTTTCAATACAATTATTATTACTTTCTATTCAATTCTCTTTTATTCTTATTCCAAGTTATACGTTGCACAACACTTGATGAATGTGATGATCCATGACACTTATCATTGGTGCACGAAATTGCAATCACACTTTTGCAATCCCGCACAACTAACCAGCAAGTGCACTGGGTCGTCCAAGTAATACCTTACGTGAGTAAGGGTCGATCCCACGGAGATTGTCGGCTTGAAGCAACCTATGGTTATCTTGTAACTCTTAGTCAGGATATCAAAAATTATTAGGATTGATTGTGAAAAGCAAAAGAACATGAAATAAGTACTTGTTTTGCAGTAATGGAGAACAGGTTGAGGTTTTGGAGATGCTCTGTCTTCTGAACCTCTGCTTTCCTACTGTCTTCTTCTTCAAGCACGCAAGGCTCCTTCCATGGCAAGCTGTGTGTAGGGTTTCACTGTTGTCAATGGCTACCTCCCATCCTCTCAGTGAAAATGTTCAACGCGCTCTGTCACAGCACGGCTAATCATCTGTCGGTTCTCAATCAGGTTGGAATAGAATCGAGTGATTCTTTTGCGTCTGTCACTAAAGCCCAGCCTTCAGGAGTTTGAAGCTCGTCACAGTCATTCAATCCTTGAATCCTACTCAGAATACCACAGACAAGGTTTAGACCTTCTGGATTCTCTTGAATGCCGCCATCAATTCTAGCTTATACCACGAAGATTCTGATTAAGAAATCCAAGAGATATCTACTCAATCTAAGGTAGAACGGAGGTAGTTGTCAGGCACACGTTCATAGTTGAGAATGATGATGAGTGTCACGGATCATCACATTCATCAGGTTTAGGAACAAGTGATATCTTAGAATGGAAGCAAGCATGATTGAATGAAAAACAGTAGTAATTGCATTAATCCATCAAGACACAGCAGAGCTCCTCACCCCCAACAATGGGGTTTAGAGACTCATGCCGTAGAAGATACAATGAAAAACGTGTAAAGTGTCATGAGGTACCGATACAATGTCAAAAGATCCTATTAATAGTGAACTAGTAACCTAAGGTTTACAGAATTGAGTAAATGACAGAAAAATCCACTTCCGGGCCCACTTGGTGTGTGCTTGGGCTGAGCATTGAAGTGTTTTCGTGTAGAGACTCTTTCTGGAGTTAAACGCCAGCTTTTATGCCAGTTTGGGCGTTTAACTCCAATTTTTATGCTAGTTCCAGCGTTAAACGCTGGGAATTCTGAAGCTGATTTGCAACGCTGATCTGGGCCACCAAATCTCGGGCAAAGTATGGAATATTATACATTGCTGGAAAGCCCAGGATGTCTACTTTCCAACGCCGTTAAGAGCGCGCCAATTGGGCTTCTGTAGCTCCAGAAAATCCACTTCGAGTGCAGGGAGGTCAGAATCTAACAGCATCTGCAGTCCTTTTCAGCCTCTAAATCAGATTTTTGCTCAGGACCCTCAATTTCAGCCAGAAAATACCTGAAATCACAGAAAAACACACAAACTCATAGTAAAGTCCAGAAAATTGAATTTTAACTAAAAACTAATAAAATATAATAAAAACTAACTAAAATATACTAAAAACATACTCAAAACAATGCCAAAAAGCGTATAAATTATCCGCTCATCACAACACCAAACTTAAATTGTTGCTTGTCCCCAAGCAACTAAAAATCAAAATAGAATAAAAAGAAGAGAATATACTATAGACTCCAAAATATCAAAGAAACTTAGCTCCAATTAGATGAGCGGGACTAGTAGCTTTTTGCTTCCGAACAGTTTTGGCATCTCGCTTTATCCTTTGAAGTTTAGAATGATTGGCATCTATAAGAACTCAGAACTCAGATAGTGTTATTGATTCTCCTAGTTAAGTATGATGATTCTTGAACATAGCTACTTTATGAGTCTTGGCTGTGGCCCAAAGCACTCTGTCTTCCAGTATTACCACCGGATACATACATGCCACAGACACATAATTGGGTGAACCTTTTCAGATTGTGACTCAGCTTTGCTAGAGTCCCTAATTAGAGGTGCCCAGGGTTCTTAAGCACACTCTTTTTTCCTTGGATCACAACTTTATTTCTTTCTTTTTCTTTTTTTCTCTTCTCTTCTCTCTTTTTTTTTCGTTTTTTTTTTGCTTTTTCTTGCTTCAAGAATCAATTTGATGATTTTTCAGATCCTCAATAACAGTTCTCCCTTTCCATCATTCTTTCAAGAGCCAACAATTTTAACATTCTTAAAACAACAAATTCAAAAGACATATGCACTGTTCAAGCATTCATTCAGAAAACAAAAAGTATTGTCACCACATCAAACTAATTCAACTAGTTTCAGAGATGAATTCGAAATTCTGTACTTCTTGTTCTTTTGTGATTAAAGCATTTTTCATTTAAGAGAGGTGATGGATTCATAGGACATTTATAGCTTTAAGACATGAACTTTAAATTTTATTAATCATGAATTAAGAACAAGACTCAAAAATAGATATAAGATAAGACTAATAATAATAGAGAACAAAAAAAAATTAAATAGGCTCCTAATGATAGAGGTTATCACAGAGTTAGGACTCAACAACCTTGATTTTGAGAAGTGGATGCTCCCTCCACTTGAGGGGAGAGCTTTTGGCGTTTCATCTCTTGAAGTTCACGCCCCTGCTTCTCTTGTTCCTTCAGCAATTTGCAGAGCATGCAGTTCTGATTCTGCTGTTCTTCCTTAAGTTGCTCCATAGTTTCTTGCAACTTGGTGATGGATGCTTCTAGACTGGCCCAGTAGTCAATTTCAGGAAATTCAGGGAGGAACTCCTGCGCCCTCTTTTTGATAGAATTGTCTTGCATTTGTCCTTCCATTGACTTCTTGGTGATTGGATGTTCAATGGGTATGAATTCATCTACTCCCATCTTCACCCCAGCCTCTTTACAGAGCAAGGAGATCAAGCTTGGGTAAGCCAGTTTGGCTTCAGTGGAATTCTTATTTGCAATTGTGTAGATCTCACAAGCAATCAGATGATGAACCTCCACTTCTCTTCCAAGCATAATGCAATGAATCATCACTGCTCTCTTGATGGTGACCTCAGAACGGTTGCTAGTGGGCAATATGGAACGCCCAATAAAGTCTAGCCAACCTCTTGCAATTGATTTGAGGTCTCCCCTTTTGAGTTGGTTTGGGACACCTTTTGAATTGGTTATCCATTTAGTTCCAGGGAGGCATATGTCCTCTAGAACTTGATCCAACCCTTTATCTGCTCTCACCATCCTCCTCTTAAAGGATTCAGGATCATCTTGCAGTTGAGGCAATTTGAAGACCTTTCTTATTTTGTCCAGATGGAAGTAAATAATTCTCCCTCTGACCATGGTTCTGTAGGTATGAAAAGCAGTTCCAGTCATTCTCTGCTTATCTGTCAGCCACAGATTTGAGTAGAATTCCTGAACCATGTTCCTTCCAACCTTTGTCTCAGGGATGGTTAGAACTTCCCATCCTCTGTTTCGAATTTGCTCTTGGATCTCCGGATATTCATCTTCTTTCAGATTGAATTTGACTTCCGGGATCACTGACCTCAGACCCATTATTTTGTGGTAATGGTCTGCATGTTCTTTGGTTAAGAACTTCTCTTGACTCCAAACATCCTTTGGATTATTCTCTTTCTTGCCTCTTGAATTAGTTTGTTTTCCTCTAGGAGCCATGATCTTGATAAATCTTGGCCTAGTGATCACGGAAAGCACACCAAACTTAGAGGTTTGCTTGTCCTCAAGCAAAAGAAGGCAAAGAGGGGAGAGAAGAGGAGAGCAAATTCGAATGGTGTGGGGAAGGAGGGTGGCCGAATGTGTTTAAATAGGAGAGGAGGAGAGATTTTCGAAAATTTGAAGGAGATTTGAGAAGATATGGAAAAAGTTTGAGGAGATAATTGAGTTTTTTTTTTTTGAAAGAGTCTAGGAAAGGATTTGAAATAGATTTGAAGAAGATTCTAATTTTTGAAATTGGAAAGTGAATGATGAAAGTTTGTGATGTGTTTATGTAAAAAGATATGGATTAAAACAAGAAAGTTTGAAAAAAATATGACGTGGGAACAAAATCTCCTCCCCCTGCCTTTCTGGCGTTAAACGCCCAGAATGGTATCCATTCTGGCGTTTAACGCCCATTTGGTGGCCTATTTGGGCGTTTAACGCCCAGCCAGGTATCCTGGCTAGCGTTAAACGCCAGAAATCCCTTTATCACTGGGCGTTTTGCTAAACGCCCAGGATGCTGCACACCTGGCGTTAAATGCCCAGAATGGTGCCCATTCTGGCGTTTAACGCCCAAAATGGCACAATTACTGGCGTTAAACGCCCAGAATGGTGCCCATTCTGGCGTTTAACGCCCAAAGTACCCTTTACTGGCGTTTTTTCGCCAGTAAGATCTTTTTCTCTGCTTTTCGCACTGAATCCTTCTGTAACTCTGTGAATTCCTTCAAATTTGATAATTGCCCTTTAAGAATATGTGTTAAATCTTGATTAGACAGAACAGACACCCTTCTAATCACTGGGTTGCCTCCCAGCAAGCGCTTCTTTATTGTCTTTAGCTGGACCTTCACTGGAAATCACTCAAGTCTCAATTTTGAGCATTCTTGCTCAAAATTGCTTTCAAGATAATGCTTGATCCTTTGTCCATTAACAATGAACTTCTTTTCAGAATCAGTATCCTGAAGCTCAACATATCCATATGGTGATACTCCTGTAATCACATACGGACCCCTCCAGCGGGACTTAAGCTTTCCTGGGAACAATCTGAGCCTAGAGTTGAAGAGCAGGACCTTTTGTCCTGGCTCAAAGACTCTGGATGACAATTTCTTGTCATGCCACTTCTTTGCCTTTTCCTTATAAATTTTTGCATTTTCAAAGGCATTGAGTCTGAATTCCTCTAGCTCATTTAGCTGGAGCAATCTTTTTCACCAGCTAACTTAGCATCCATGTTTAGTAATCTGGTTGCCCAGTAGGCTTTATGTTCCAGTTCCACGGGCAGATGACAGGCCTTCCCATACACCAGTTGGTATGGAGAGGTTCCTATAGGAGTCTTGTATGCTGTTCTGTATGCCCACAGAGCATCATCCAAGCTCTTTGCCCAATCCTTTCTACGGGCAATAACAGTCCGTTCCAGGATTCTTTTGAGCTCTCTGTTAGAGACCTCAGCTTGCCCATTTGTCTGTGGGTGATACGGAGTTGCTACTTTGTGGCTAATTCCATATCTAACCATAGCAGAGTACAGTTGTTTATTGCAGAAATGGGTGCCTCCATCACTGATCAGTACTCTGGGAACACCAAACCTGCTGAAGATATGTTTTTGGAGGAATTTCAACACGGTTTTGGTATCATTATTGGGTGTGGCAATTGCTTCCACCCATTTAGATACATAGTCTACTGCCACTAGAATATAAGTGTTTGAGTATGATGGTGGGAAGGGACCCATGAAGTCAATTCCCCATACATCAAACAATTCAATCTCTAAGATCCCTTGCTGAGGCATGGCATAACCATGAGGCAAGTTACCAGCTCTTTGGCAACTGTCACAGTTACGCACAAACTCTCGAGCATCTCTATAGAGAGTAGGCCAGTAGAATCCGCATTGGAGGACCTTGGTTGCTGTTCGTTCACCTCCAAAATGTCCTCCATATTGTGATCCATGGCAATGCCATAGGATTCTTTGTGCTTCCTCTCTGGGTACACATCTGCGGATTATCCCGTCTGCACATCTCTTAAAGAGGTATGGCTCATCCCACAGGTAGTACTTGGCATCTGAAATCAATTTCTTTCTTTGCACTCTGTTGTACTCCTGGGGTATGAATCTCACAGCTTTGTAATTTGCAATATCTGCAAACCATGGAGCTTCCTGAATGGCGAAAAGTTGCTCATCTGGAAAGGTCTCAGAGATCTCAGTAGGAGGGAGGGACGCCCCAACTACTGGTTCTATTCGGGACAGATGATCAGCTACCTGATTCTCTGTCCCTTTTCTGTCTCTTATTTCTATATCAAACTCTTGCAGAAGCAACACCCATCTTATGAGCCTGGGTTTTGAATCCTGCTTTGTGAGTAAGTATTTAAGAGCAGCATGGTCAGTGTACACAATCACCTTTGATCCTACCAAATAGGATCTAAACTTGTCAATGGCATAGACCACTACAGGTAACTCTTTTTCTGTGGTTGTGTAATTCTTCTGTGCGTCATTTAGAACACGGCTGGCATAATAAATGACGTGCAGAAGTTTGTTATGCCTCTGTCCCAACACTGTACCAACGGCATGGTCACTGGCATCACACATTAATTCGAATGGTAATGTCCAGTCTGGTGCAGAGATGACTGGTGCTGTGACCAGCTTGGCTTTCAGGGTCTCAAATGCTTGCAAACACTGTGTGTCAAACACAAATGGTGTGTCAGCAGCTAGCAGGTTGCTCAGAGGTTTTGCAATTTTCGAAAAATCCTTTATAAACCTTCTGTAGAATCTTGCATGCCCCAGAAAGCTTCTGATTGCCTTAACGTTGGCAGGTGGTGGTAATTTTTCAATTACCTCTACCTTTGCCTTATCCACCTCTATTCCCCTGCTTGAAATTTTGTGCCCAAGGACAATTCCTTCAGTCACCATAAAGTGACATTTCTCCCAGTTTAAAACCAGGTTAGTCTCTTGGCACCTTTTCAGGACAAGTGCTAGGTGGTTAAGACAGGAGCTGAATGAGTCTCCATATACTGAGAAGTCATCCATGAAGACTTTCAGGAATTTCTCTACCATATCAGAGAAGATGGATAGCATGCATCTCTGAAAGGTTGCAGGTGCATTGAAAAGACCAAAAGGCATCCTTCTGTAGGCAAACACGCCAGAAGGGCAGGTGAATGCTGTTTTCTCTTGGTCCTGAGGATCTACTGCAATTTGGTTGTAGCCTGAATAGCCATCCAAAAAGCAGTAGTAATCATGACCTGCTAGTCTTTCTAGCATTTGGTCTATGAATGGTAAAGGGAAATGATCCTTTCTGGTGGCCGTATTGAGCCTTCTGTAGTCAATACACATGCGCCACCCTGTGACTGTTCTTGTAGGAACCAGTTCATTTTTTTCATTATGAACTACTGTCATGCCTCCCTTCTTGGGGACAACTTGAACAGGGCTCACCCAGGGGCTATCAGAAATAGGATAAATAATCCCAGCCTCTAGTAATTTAGTGACCTCTTTTTGCACCACTTCCTTCATGGCTGGATTTAGCCGCCTTTGTGGTTGGACCACTGGTTTGGCATTATCCTCCAATAGGATCTTGTGCATGCATCTTGCTGGGCTAATGCCCTTAAGATCACTTATGGACCATCCAAGAGCTGTCTTGTGTGTCCTTAGCACTTGAATCAGTGCTTCCTCTTCCTGTGGATTTAAAGCAGAGCTTATAATCACTGGAAAAGTGTTACCCTCTCCCAGAAATGCATACTTCAGGGATGGTGGTAGTGGTTTGAGTTCAGGTTTGGGAGGCTTATCCTCCTATTGAGGAATTTTCAAAAATTCTTTTGTTTCCTCTGGTCCTTCCTGATCAGGCTGAGCATCCTTGAAGATGTCCTCAAGCTCTGATTATAGACTTTCATTCATATTGATCTCTTCCACCAAAGAGTCAATAATGTCAGCGCCCATGCAGTCAATTGATGTGTCTGGATGCTGCATAGCTTTTACAGCATTCAACTTGAACTCATCCTCATTGACTCTCAGGGTTACTTCCCCTTTTTGTACATCAATGAGAGTTCGTCCAGTTGCTAGGAAAGGTCTTCCTAGAATGAGAGTTGCACTCTTGTGCTCCTCCATTTCCAGCACTACAAAGTCAGTGGGAAAGGCAAATGGCCCAACCTTGACAATCATGTCCTCAATTATGCCTGATGGGTATTTAATGGAGCCATCAGCAAGTTGGAGACATATCCGGGTTGGTTTGACTTCTTCAGTCAATCCAAGCTTCCTGATGGTGGATGCAAGTATTAGATTGATGCTTGCTCCAAGGTCACATAGGGCTGTTCTGGTGCAAGCACCTTCTAATGTGCATGGTATTATAAAGCTTCCTGGATCTTGAAGCTTTTCTGGTAAGCTTTTCAGAATGACTGCACTGCATTCTTCAGTGAGAAATACTTTTTCAGTTTCTCTCCAATCCTTCTTATGGCTTAAGATTTCTTTCATGAATTTAGCATAAGAAGGTATTTGCTCAAGTGCCTCTGCAAACGGAATCTTTATTTCAAGAGTCCTTAGATAGTTTGCAAAGCGGGCAAATTGCTTATCCTGTTCCACTTGGCGGAGTTTCTGAGGATAAGGCATCTTGGCTTTATATTCTTCAACCTTGGTTGCTGCAGGTTTATTCCTTACAGAAGTGGTTGGAGAAGCCTTTTTAGAGGGGTTACTATCAGCACTTGCAGGTGTCTGGTTCCCCTCTGGCGTTTGAACGCCAGGATTGGGTAGAAAATGGGTGTTTAACGCCAACTTTTCCCCCTTTTCTGGCGTTTGAACGCCAGAACTGGGCAGGGAATGGGCGTTTAACGCCAGCTTTCCCCCCTTTTCTGGCGTTTGAACGCCAATAGTATTCCTCTCTGGGCTCTTACTGTCCTCAGAGGGATTTTGTATAGTGGGTTGGCCATCCTCTGTCAATTGTTCTTTTATTGACTTTTTGCTACTTTGAGCAGTGTTATTCAGTGTCTTCCCACTCCTCAGTTGAACTGCTTGGCATTCTTCTGTTATCTGTTTAGATAGCTGCTGTTTTGCCTGATTCAACTGTGATTCTATGTTCTTGTTAGCAATTTTAGTCTCTTGGAGCATCTCTTTAAATTCTGCTAACTGTTTTGTCATCAGGTGTAATTGTTGATTAACCTCAACTATCTGTTCTTGAGGATTAGGATCAGTGGCCAATGCCATAACTTCTTTTTGTGTAGAGGGCTCATTGCTAGAGTACAAATGTTGATTTCTAGCAACAATATCTATAAGCTCTTGAGCCTCCTCAATCGTCTTCCTCATATGTATAGATCCACCAGCTGAGTAGTCTAGAGACATCTGAGCTTTCTCTGTAAGCCCATAGTAGAAGATGTCTAACTGTACCCACTCTGAAAACATTTCAGAGGGGCATTTTCTTAGCATACCTCTATACCTCTCCCAGGCATTATAAAGGGATTCATTATCATCTTGTTTAAAGCCTTGGATGTCCAGCCTTAGCTGTGTCATCCTTTTTGGAGGGTAAAATTGATTCAGGAATTTGTCTGATAACTGTTTCCATGTCTTTATGCTTGCTGTAGGTTGGTTATTTAACCACCTCTTAGCTTGATCTTTTACAGCAAATGGAAACAGTAATAATCTGTAGACATCCTGATCCACCTCTTTATCATGCACTATGTCAGCAAGTTGTAAGAATTGTGCCAGAAACTCAGTAGGTTCTTCCTGTGGAAGACCGGAATACTGGCAATTTTGCTGCACCATGATAATGAGTTGAGGGTTTAGCTCAAAGCTGCTTGCTTTGATGAGAGGTATACAGATGCTACTCCCATATGCAGCTGTAATGGGGTTAGCATATGACCCCAGAGTCCTTTTGGACTGTTCATTCCCACTTATGTCCATGATGGAAAAAAGGGAATTGATGTGGATAGTAATCAAGATATATATGTATATATATTTTTTTGAAAAGAGGAAAGATAAAAACAACAAAGGGACACCAAACTTAAAATTTTTCAGAAAATCAAACATGAATTTTCGAAAACCTAAAGAAAAACACAAAGAAGACACCAAACTTAGAATTTTTAAAAGATCAAAAAGGGACTAAGGACATGCAAATTCGAAAATTAAAAGAAAAACAAAAGCATGCAATTGACACCAAACTTAAAATATGAAACTACACTCAAATAAAAGACTCTAAACCAACAAAATTAAAACTGTCCTAATCTAAGCAACAAGATAAACCGTCAGTTGTCCAAACTCGAACAATCCCCGGCAACGGCGCCAAAAACTTGGTGCACGAAATTGCAATCACACTTTTGCAATCCCGCACAACTAACCAGCAAGTGCACTGGGTCGTCCAAGTAATACCTTACGTGAGTAAGGGTCGATCCCACGGAGATTGTCGGCTTGAAGCAAGCTATGGTTATCTTGTAACTCTTAGTTAGGATATCAAAAATTATCAGGATTGATTGAGAAAAGCAAAAGAACATGAAATAAGTACTTGTTTTGCAGTAATGGAGAACAGGTTGAGGTTTTGGAGATGCTCTGTCTTCTGAACCTCTGCTTTCCTACTGTCTTCTTCTTCAAGCACGCAAGGCTCCTTCCATGGCAAGCTGTGTGTAGGGTTTCACCGTTGTCAATGGCTACCTCCCATCCTCTCAGTGAAAATGTTCAACGCGCTCTGTCACAGCACGGCTAATCATCTGTCGGTTCTCAATCAGGTTGGAATAGAATCCAGTGATTCTTTTGCGTCTGTCACTAACGCCCAGCCTTCAGGAGTTTGAAGCTCGTCACAGTCATTCAATCCTTGAATCCTACTCAGAATACCACAGAGAAGGTTTAGACCTTCCGGATTCTCTTGAATGCCGCCATCAATTCTAGCTTATACCACGAAGATTCTGATTAAGGAATCCAAGAGATATCTACTCAATCTAAGGTAGAACGGAGGTGGTTGTCAGGCACACATTCATAGTTGAGAATGATGATGAGTGTCACGGATCATCACATTCATCAGGTTTAGGAACAAGTGATATCTTAGAATGGAAGCAAGCATGATTGAATGAAAAACAGTAGTAATTGCATTAATCCATCAAGACACAGCAGAGCTCCTCACCCCCAACAATGGGGTTTAGAGACTCATGCCGTAGAAGATACAATGAGAAACGTGTAAAGTGTCATGAGGTACCGATACAATGTCAAAAGATCCTATTAATAGTGAACTAGTAACCTAAGGTTTACAGAATTGAGTAAATGACAGAAAAATCCACTTCCGGGCCCACTTGGTGTGTGCTTGGGCTGAGCATTAAAGTGTTTTCGTGTAGAAACTCTTTCTAGAGTTAAACGCCAGCTTTTATGCCAGTTTGGGCGTTTAACTCCAATTTTTATGCCAGTTCCAGCGTTAAACGCTGGGAATTCTGAAGCTGATTTGCAACGCCGATTTGGGCCATCAAATCTCGGGCAAAGTATGGACTATTATACATTGCTGAAAATCCCAGAATGTCTACTTTCCAACGCCGTTGAGAGCGCGCCAATTAGGCTTCTGTAGCTCCAGAAAATCCACTTCGAGTGCAGGGAGGTCAGAATCCAACAGCATCTGCAGTCCTTTTCAGCCTCTAAATCAGATTTTTGCTCAGGACCCTCAATTTCAGCCAGAAAATACCTGAAATCACAGAAAAACACACAAACTCATAGTAAAGTCCAGAAAAGTGAATTTTAACTAAAAACTAATAAAAATATAATAAAAACTAACTAAAATATACTAAAAACATACTCATAACAATGCCAAAAAGCGTATAAATTATCCGCTCATCAATCATCATTCTCACCTATGAACACGCGTGATTGACAACCACTTCCGTTCTACTTTAGGCCGGGTGCATATCTCTTAGATTCCCCAACAGAATCTTCGTGGTATAAGTTAGATAGATGGCGGCATTCATGAGGATCCGGAAAGTCTAAACCTTGTCTATGGTATTCCGAGTAGGATTCTGGGATTGAATGACTGTGACGAGCTTCAAACTCCTGAAGGCTGGGCGTGATGACAAACGCAAAAGAATCAAGGGATTCTATTCCAACCTGATTGAGAACCGACAGATGATTAGCCGTGCTGTGACAGAGCATAGGAACGTTTTCACTGAGAGGATGGGATGTAGCCATTGACAATGGTGATGCCCTACATACAGCTTGCCATGGAAAGGAGTAAGAAGGATTGGATGAAAGCAATAAGAAAGTAGAGATTCGAAAGGATTCTAGCATCTCCACACGCCTATCTGAAATTCCCACTATTGATTTACATAAGTATTTCTATCCCTTTTTATTTTCTATTTATTATTAATTTTCGAAATCCATAAACCATTTTAATCTGCCTAACTGAGATTTACAAGGTGACCATAGCTTGCTTCATACCAACAATCTCTGTGGGATCGACCCTTACTCACGTAAGGTATTACTTGGATGACCCAGTACACTTGCTGGTTAAGTTGAACGGAGTTGTGTCCACACATAGTTGAAAAAGCAATAAATTTTACAAAATACAATAACAAAGGAATCACAATTTCGTCCACCAAGTTTTTGGCGCCGTTGCCGGGGATTGTTCGAGTTTAGACAACTAACGGTTCATCTTGTTGCTCAGATTAGGTAATTTTCTTTTCAAAAATCTTTTTCAAAATTTTTCTTTTATTTTTCGTTTTTCCAAACTTTATTTTCGAAAAAAAAAATTAATGAAAATCCAAAAAAATTAGAAAATCATAAAAATAAAAAATATTTTGTGTTTCTTGTTTGAGTCTTGGGTCAATTTTTAAGTTTGGTGTCAATTGCACGCTTTAAAAATTTTTCTTGCATTTTTCGAAAAATCCATGCATTCATAGTGTTCTTCATGATCTTCAAGTTGTTCTTGGTAAGTCCTCTTGTTTGATCTTGATGTTTTCTTGTTTTGTGTTGTTTGTTGTTTTTCATATGCAATTTTTGTTTATTAGAGTCCATGCATTAAAGATTTCTAAATTGGGTGTCTTGCATGTTTTCTTTGCATCAAAAAATTTTTCAAAATTATGTTCTTGATGTTCATCATGATCTTCAAAGTGTTCTTGGTGTTCATCTTGACATTCATAGTGTTCTTGCATTCATCCTGTGTTTTGATCCAAAATTCTCATGTTTTAGGTCATATTTGTGTTTTTCTCTCTCATAATTAAAAATTCAAAAATAAAAAATATATCTTTTTCTTTTTTCTCTCCAAATTTTCGAAATTTTGGGTTGACTTGGTCAAAAATTTTTAAAATTAGTTGTTTCTTACAAGTCAAGTCAAAATTTTCAAAAATTTAAAAATCTTATCTTTTCAAAATCTTTTTCAAAAATCATATCTTTTCCAATTTTTCCTCTTTTTCGAAAATTTTAAAAAAATTATTTTTCAAAATCTTTTTCTTATCTTTATATCATATTTTCGAAAATATGCTAACAATTAATGTGATTGATTCAAAAATTTGAAGTTTGTTACTTTCTTGTTAAGAAAGGTTCAATCTTTAAATTCTAGAATCTTATCTTGTAGTTTCTTGTTAGTTAAGTCATTTTAAAAATTAAATCTTTTTCAAAATATCTTTTTCTTAAAATTTTTATCTTATCTTTTTATCTCATCTTTCTCAAAATTTCATCTTTTTCAAAATTTGATTTCAAAATATCTTATCTAAACTTCTTATCTTCTTATCTTTTCAATTTTGATTTCAAATCTTTTTCAATCAACTAACTAACTTTTTGTTTGTTTCTTATCTTTTTCAAAACCACCTAACTACTTTTGCCTCTCTAATTTTCGAAATTTACCCTCTCTTTTCTTATTCTATTTAATTATTTAATTACTAACACTTCTCTTCACCTCTCTCCATCTAAATATCCAAACCCACTCTTCTACATTCTTCTCCCCTTTCTTCTTCTACTAACGTGAAGGAATCTCTATACTGTGACATAGAGGATTCCTCTTCTTTTCTTGTTTTTTTCTCCTTCATATGAGCAGGAACAGGGAAAAAGGCACTCTTGTTGAAATTGATCCTGAACCTGAAAGGACTCTGAAAAGAAAACTAAGAGAAACTAAATTACAACAATCCAGAAACAACCTTTCAGAAATTTTTGAACAAGAGAAGGAGATGGCAGCCGAAAATAATAATAATGCAAGGAGAATGCTTGGTGACTTCACAAAGCCAACGTCCAAATTTGATGGAAGAAGTATCTCCATTCCTGCCATTGGAGCCAATAATTTTGAGCTTAAGCCTCAACTAGTTGCTTTAATGCAAGAAAACTGCAAGTTTTATGGACTTCCATCTGAAGATCCTTATCAGTTTTTAACTGAGTTCTTGCAGATCTGTGAGACTGTAAAGACGAATGGAGTTGATCCTGAAGTCTACAGACTCATGCTTTTCCCTTTTGCTATAAGAGACAAAGCTAGAATATGGTTGGATTCACAACCTAAGGATAGCCTGGACTCTTGGGATAAACTGGTCACAGCCTTCTTGGATAAATTCTTTCCTCCTCAAAAGCTGAGCAAGCTGAGAGTGGATGTTCAAACCTTCAAACAAAAAGATGGTGAATCCCTCTATGAAGCTTGGGAAAGATACAAGCAGCTGACCAAAAGATGTCCATCTGACATGTTTTCAGAATGGACCATATTAGATATATTCTATTATGGTCTATCTGAATTTTCGAAAATGTCATTGGACCATTCTGCAGGTGGATCTATTCACCTAAAGAAAACGCCTGAAGAGGCTCAAAAAACTCATTGATATGGTTTCAAACAACCAATTCATGTACACTTCTGAGAGGAATTCTGTGAATAATGGGATACCTAAGAAGAAAGGAGTTCTTGAAATTGATGCTCTGAATGCCATATTGGCTCAGAACAAAGTGTTGACTCAACAGGTCAACATGATCTCTCAAAATCTGAATGGATGGCAACATGCATCCAACAGTACTAAAGAGGCAGCTTCTGAAGAAGCTTATGATCCTGAGAACCCTGCCATGGCAGAGGTTAATTACATGGGTGAACCTTATAGAAACACCTATAACTCATCATGGAGAAATCATCCAAATTTCTCATGGAAGGATCAACAAAAGCCTCAACAAGGCTTTAACAATGGTGGACGCAATAGGCTGAGCAATAGCAAGCCTTTTCCATCATCTTCTCAGCAACAGCCAGAGAATTCTGAACAAAACACTTCTAATTTAGCCAATTTAGTCTCTGATTTGTCAAAGGCCACTTTCAGTTTCATGAGTGAAACAAGATCCTCCATCAAAAATCTGGAGGCACAAGTGGGCCAGCTGAGTAAGAAAGTCATTGAAACTCCTCCCAGTATTCTCCCAAGCAATACAGAGGAGAATCCAAAAGGAGAGTGCAAGGCCATTGATTTAGTCAATATGGCCGAATGCACAAGGGAGGAGGAGGACGAAAATCCTAGTGAGGAAGACCTCCTGGGACGTCTCTCAAGCAAGAGGGAGTTTCCCATTAAGGATCCAAAGGAATCTGAGGCTCATATAGAGACCATAGAGATTCCATTAAATCTCCTTCTGCCATTCATGAGCTCTGAAGACTATTCTTCCTCTGAAGAGGATGAAGATGTGACTGGTGGTGCACGAAATTGTGATCAATACTTTTCACAACTCAAATAATCCCTAGTAATGGCCCCAAAGACTTGGTGCTCAATACCATGGCATAAACACAACTTCGCACAACTAACCAGCAAGTGCACTGGGTCATCCAAGTAATAAACCTTACGCGAGTAAGGGTCGATCCCACGGAGATTGTTGGTATGAAGCAAGCTATGGTCATCTTGTAAATCTCAGTCAGGCAGACACAAATGGTTATGAATGATTTATGAATAAAACATAAAGATAAGGATAGAGATACTTATGCAATTCATTGGTGAGAATTTCAGATAAGCGTATGAAGATGCGTTGTCCCTTCCGTCTCTCTGCTTTCCTACTGTCTTCATCCAATCCTTCTTACTCCTTTCCATGGCAAGCTGTATATTGGGCATCACCGTTGTCAATGGCTACAGTCCCGTCCTCTCAGTGGAAATGTTCAACGTACCCTGTCACGGCACGGCTATCCAGCTGTCGGTTCTCGATCATGTCGGAATAGAATCCAGTGATTCTTTTGCGTCTGTCACTAACGCCCCACAATCGCGAGTTTGAAGCTCGTCACAGTCATTGAATCCTACTCAGAATACCACAGACAAGGTTTAGACCTTTCCGGATTCTCTTGAATGCCGCCATCAATTCTAGCTTATACCACGAAGATTCCGGTTAAAGAATCCAAGAGATAAACATTCAAGCCTTGTTTGCTTGTAGAACGGGAGTGGTTGTCAGGCACGCGTTCATAAGTGAGAATGATTATGAGCGTCACATAATCATCACATTCATCAAGTTCTTGAGTGCAAATGAATATCTTGGAATAAGAACAAGCCGAATTGAATAGAAGAACAATAGTAATTGCATTAATACTCGAGGTACAGCAGAGCTCCACACACCTTAATCTATGGTGTGTAGAAACTCCACCGTTGAAAATACATAAGAATGAGGTCTAGGCATGGCCGTGAGGCCAGCCCCCAGTGATCAAAAGATTCAAAGATCTCAAGATGATCAAAGATCCAAAGATGAAAATACAATAGTAAAAGGTCCTATTTATAAAGAACTAGTAGCCTAAGGTTTACAGAGATGAGTAAATGACATAAAAATCTACTTCCGGGCCCACTTGGTGTGTGCTTGGGCTGAGCATTGAAGCATTTTCGTGTAGAGACTCTTCTTGGAGTTAAACGCCAGCTTTTGTGCCAGTTTGGGCGTTTAACTCCCATTCTTGTGCCAGTTCCGGCGTTTTACGCTAGAATTCTTGAGCTGATTTGAAACGCCGGTTTGGGCCATTAAATATTGGGCAAAGTATGGACTATTATACATTGCTGGAAAGCCCAGGACGTCTACTTTCCAACGCCGTTGAGAGCGAGCCAATTGGGCTTCTGTAGCTCCAAAAAATCCATTTTGAGTGCAGGGAGGTCAGAATCCAACAGCATCTGCAGTCCTTTTCAGTCTCTGAATCAGATTTTTGCTCAGGTCCCTCAATTTCAGCCAGAAAATACCTGAAATCACAGAAAAACACACAAACTCATAGTAAAGTCCAGAAAAGTGAATTTTAACTAAAAACTAATAAAAATATATTAAAAACTAACTAAATCTACTAAAAACATACTAAAAACAATGCCAAAAAGCGTACAAATTATCCGCTCATCACAACACCAAACTTAAATTGTTGTTTGTCCCCAAGCAACTGAAAATCAAATAAGATAAAGAGAAGAGAATATGCAATGAATTCCAAAAACATCTATGAAGATCAGTATTAATCAGATGAGCGGGGCTTTTAGCTTTTTGCCTCTGAACAGTTTTGGCATCTCACTCTATCCTTTGAAATTCAGAATGATTGGCTTCTATAGGAACTCAGAATCCAGATAGTTTTATTGATTCCCCTAGTTAAGTATGATGATTCTTGAACACAGCTACTTTATGAGTCTTGGCCGTGGCCCAAAGCACTTTGTCTTCCAGTATTACCACCGGATACATACATGCCACAGACACATAATTGGGTGAACCTTTTTAGATTGTGACTCAGCTTTGCTAGAGTTCCCAATTAGAGGTGTCCAGGGTTCTTAAGCACACTCTTTTTGCCTTGGGTCACAACTTTATTTCTTTCTTTTTCTTTCTTTTTCTCTTTCTCCCTTTTTTTTCATTTTTTTTCGCTTCTTCTTTTTTTTTGTATTCACTGCTTTTTCTTGCTTCAAGAATCATTTTTATGATTTTTCAGATCCTCAGTAACATGTCTCCTTTTTCATCATTCTTTCAAGAGCCAACCAATCATGAACAACAAATTCAAAAGACATATGCACTGTTTAAGCATACATTCAGAAAACAAAAGTATTGCCACCACTTCAAAATAATTAATCTGTTATAAAATTCAAAATTCATGCAATTCTTCTCTTTTTCAATTAAGAACATTTTTCATTTAAGAGAGGTGATGGATTCATAGGACATTCATAACTTTAAGGCATAGACACTAAGACACTAATGATCACAAGACACAAACATAGATAAACATAAGCATGATTTTTCGAAAAATAGGGAAATAAAGAACAAGGAAATTAAAGAACGGGTCCACCTTAGTGATGGCGGCTTGTTCTTCCTCTTGAAAGTCTTATGGAGTGCTTGAGCTCCTCAATGTCTCTTCCTTGCCTTTGTTGCTCCTCTCTCATGATTCTTTGATCTTCTCTAATTTCATGGAAGAGGATGGAATGTTCTTGGTGCTCCACCCTTAGTTGTCCCATGTTGGAACTCAATTCTCCTAGGGAGGTGTTAATTTGCTCCCAATAGTTTTGTGGAGGAAAGTGCATCCCTTGAGGTATCTCAGGGATTTCATGATGAGTGGGATCTCTTGTTTGCTCCATCCTTTTCTTAGTGATGGGCTTGTCCTCATCAATGAGGATGTATCCTTCTATGTCCACTCCAACTAAATAACAGAGGTGACAAATGAGATGAGGAAAAGCTAACCTTGCCAAGGTAGAGGACTTGTCCGCCACCTTATAAAGTTCTTGGGCTATAACCTCATGAACTTCTACTTCTTCTCCAATCATGATACTATGGATCATGATGGCCCGGTCTAGAGTAACTTCAGACCGGTTGCTAGTGGGAATGATTGAGCGTTGGATAAACTCCAACCATCCCCTAGCTACAGGCTTGAGGTCATGCATTCTCAATTGAACCGGCTTCCCTCTTGAATCTCTCTTCCATTGGGTGCCCTCTTCACAAATGACTGTGAGGACTTGGTCCAACCTTTGATCAAAGTTGACCCTTCTAGTGTAAGGGTGTTCATCTTCTTGCATCATGGGCAAGTTGAATGCCGACCTTACATTTTCCGGACTAAAATCTAAGTATTTCCCCCAAACCATTGTAAGCCAATTCTTTGGGTCCGGGTTCACACTTTGATCATGGTTCTTGGTGATCCATGCATTGGCATATAACTCTTGAACTATTAAGATTCCGACTTGTTGAATGGGGTTGGTAAGAACTTCCCAACTCTTCTTCGGATCTCATGTCGGATCTCCGGATATTCACTCTTTTTGAGTTTGAAAGGGATCTCGGGGATCACCTTCTTCAAGGCCACAACTTCATAGAAGTGGTCTTGATGCACCCTTGAGATGAATCTCTCCATCTCCCATGACTCGGAGGTGGAAGCTTTTGCCTTCCCTTTCCTCTTTCTAGAGGTTTTTCCGGCCTTGGATGCCATAAATGGTTATGGAAAAACAAAAAGCAATGCTTTTACCACACCAAACTTAAAAGGTTTACTCGTCCTCGAGCAAAAGAAGAAAGAAGAGAGTAGAAGAAGAAGAAATGGAGGAGATGGAGGTGGCTTTGTGGTTCTGTCAGATGGGGGAGAAGTAGTGTTTAGGGTGTGTGAAAATGAAGGAGTGAAGATGGGTTTATATAGGGGTGAAGAGAGGGGTAGGGTTCGGCCATTATGGGTGGGTTTGGGTGGGAAAGTGGTTTGAATTTTGAATGGTGAGCTAGGTGGGGTTTTATGAAGGATGGATGTGAGTGGTGAAGAGAAAGATGGAATTTGATAGGTGAGGGGTTTTTGGGGAAGAGTGGTTGAGGTGATTGGTGAATGGGTGAAGGAGAGAGAGGGTGGTGGGGTAGGTGGGGATCCTGTGGGGTCCACAGATCCTGAGGTGTCAAGGAAAAATCATCCCTGCACCAAGTGGCGAGCAAAATTGCTCTATGTGCCAATTCTGGCGTTAAACGCCGGGCTGATGCCCATTTCTGGCGTTTAACGCCAGGTGCTTGCCCTTTTCTGGCGTTTAATGCCAGTCTGGTGCCCCTTTCTGGCGTTAAACGCCCAGAATGGTGCCAGACTGGGCGTTAAACGCCCATTTGCTAACTTCACTGGTGTTTAATCGCCAGCAAGTTCTCCTCTAGGGTGTGCTATTTTTCTTTCTATTTTTTATTCTGTTTCTGCTTTTTCAATTGATTTTGTGAATTCTCATGATCATCAACCTACAGAAAACATAAAATAACAAAGAAAAATAGATTAAATATAACATTGGGTTGCCTCCCAACAAGCGCTTCTTTAATGTCAGTAGCTTGACAGAGGGCTCTCATGGAGCCTCACAGATACTCAGAGCAATGTTGGAACCTCCCAACACCAAACTTAGAGTTTGAATGTGGGGGTTCAATACCAAACTTAGAGTTTGGTTGTGGCCTCCCAACACCAAACTTAGAGTTTGACTGTGGGGGCTCTGTTTGACTCTGTTTTGAGAGAAGCTCTTCATGCTTCCTCTCCATGGTGACAGAGGGATATCCTTGAGCCTTAAACACAAAGGATTCTTCATTCACTTGAATGATCAATTCTCCTCTGTTAACATCAATCACAGCCTTTGCTGTGGCTAGGAAGGGTCTGCCAAGGATGATGGATTCATCCATGCACTTCCCAGTCTCTAGGACTATGAAATCAGCAGGGATGTAATGGTCTTCAATCTTCACCAAAACATCCTCTACAAGTCCATAAGCTTGTTTTCTTGAATTGTCTGCCATCTCTAGTGAGATTCTTGCAGCTTGTACCTCAAAGATCCCTAGCTTCTCCATTACAGAGAGAGGCATGAGGTTTACACTTGACCCTAAGTCACACAGAGCTTTCTTAAAGGTCATGGTGCCTATGGTACAAGGTATTGAAAATTTCCCAGGATCTTGTCTTTTTTGAGGTAATTTCTGCCTAGACAAGTCATCCAGTTCTTTGGTGAGCAAAGGAGGTTCGTTCTCCCAAGTCTCATTACCGAATAACTTGTCATTTAGCTTCATGATTGCTCCAAGGTACTTGGCAACTTGCTCTTCAGTGACATACTCATCCTCTTCAGAGGAAGAATACTCATCAGAGCTCATGAATGGCAGAAGTAAGTCCAATAGAATCTTTATGGTCTCATTTTGAGCCTCAGATTCCCATAGTTCCTCATTAGGAAACTCATTGGAGGCCAGTGGACGTCCATTGAGGTCTTCCTTAGTGGCGTTCACTGCCTCTTCCTCCTCTCCAAATTCGGCCATGTTGATGGCCTTGCACTCTCCTTTTGGATTTTCTTCTGTATTGCTTCGAAGAGTACTAGGAGGAAGTTCAGTAATTTTCTTGCTCAGCTGTCCCACTTGTGCCTCCAAATTCCTAATAGAGGACCTTGTTTCAGTCATGAAACTTTGAGTGGTTTTGATTAGATCAGAGACCATGGTTGCTAAGTCAGAGTGGTTCTGCTTAGAATTCTCTGTCTGTCGCTAAGAAGATGATGGAAAAGGCTTGCTATTGCTAAACCTGTTTCTTCCACCATTATTGTTGTTGAAACCTTGTTGAGGTCTCTGTTGATCCTTCCATGAGAGATTTGGATGATTTCTCCATGAAGAATTATAGGTGTTTCCATAGGGTTCTCCCATGTAATTCACCTCTTCCATTGAAGGGTTCTCAGGATCATAAGCTTCTTCTTCAGATGAAGCATCCTTAGTACTGCCTGGTGCATTTTGCATTCCAGACAGACTTTGAGAAATCAAATTGACTTGCTGAGTCAATATTTTATTCTGAGCCAGTATGGCATTCAGAGTATCAATCTCAAGAATGCCTTTCTTCTGATTCGTCTCATTATTCACAGGATTCCTTTCAGAAGTGTACATGAATTGGTTATTTGCAACCATTTCAATTAGTTCTTGAGCTTCTGTAGGTGTCTTCTTCAGATGAAGAGATCCTCCAGCAGAGCTATCCAAAGACATCTTGAACAGTTCAGACAGACCATCATAGAAAATACCTATGATGCTCCATTCAGAAAGCATGTCAGAGGGACACTTTCTGATTAATTGTTTGTATCTTTCCCAAGCTTCATAGAGGGATTCTCCTTCCTTCTGTCTGAAGGTTTGGACTTCCACTCTAAGCTTACTCAATTTTTGAGGCGGAAAGAACTTTGCCAAGAAGGCATTGACTAGCTTTTCCCAAGAGTTCAGGCTGTCTTTAGGTTGTAAGTCCAACCATATTCTAGCTCTGTCTCTTAAAGCAAAAGGGAATAGCATAAGTCTATAGACCTCAGGGTCAACCCCATTAGTCTTGACAGTGTCACAGATTTGCAAGAATTCAGCTAAAAACTGATGAGGATCTTCCAATGGAAGTCCATGAAACTTGCAATTCTGTTGCATTAGAGAAACTAATTGAGGCTTAAGCTCAAAGTTGTTTGCTCCAATGGCAGGGATAGAGATGCTTCTCCCATAGAAGTCGGGAGTAGGTGCAGTAAAGTCACCCAGCACCTTCCTTGCATTGTTGGCATTGTTGTTGTTTTCGGCTGCCATGGGTTCTTCTTCTTTGAAGATTTCTGTTAGGTCCTCTACAGAGAGTTGTGCCTTAGCTTCTCTTAGCTTTCGCTTCAAGGTCCTTTCAGGTTCAGGATCAGCTTCAACAAGAATGCTTTTGTCTTTGCTCCTGCTCATATGAAAGAGAAGAGAACAAGAAAATGTGGAATCCTCTATGTCACAGTATAGAGATTCCTTGAGGTGTCAGAGGAACAGAAAAATAGAAGGAAGAGGTAGAAGAATTCAAACTTAGTGAGATAGAGTTCGAATTGTGCATTGAGGAGGAGTGGTACTCCATAAATAGAAGGATCTGAGAAGAGGGGAAGAGATTTTTCGAAAATTAAGTAAAAGATTTTAAAAACAATTTGAAAAAGATTTTGAAGAAGATATGATTGAAAACTTTTTTGAAAAAGATGTGATTTAAAAGTTATGGTTTTAAAAAGATGTGATTGAGAAGATATGATTTGAAAAACAATTTAAAAAGATTTGATTTTAAAAAAAAATTAATGACTTGGCTAACAAGAAAAGATATGATTCAAACATTAAACCTTTCTCAACAGAAAAGGCAACATACTTGAAATGTTGAATCAAATCATTAATTGTTAGCAAGTATCTTTGAAAAAGGAAAGAAATTGATTTTGAAAAAGATTTGATTGAAAAGATATGATTTGAAAAAGATTTGATTTTGAAAAACTTTGAAAACTTGAAAAAAATTGATTTGAAAACAAAATCTTCCCTCTTGTGTCATCCTGGCGTTAAACGCCCAGAATGGTGCACATTCTGGCGTTTAACGCCCAAAGCACTACCCTTTTGGGCGTTAAACGCCCAGCCAGGTATCCTGGCTGGCGTTTAAACGCCAGTTTTTCCTTCTTCACTGGGCGTTTTGAACGCCTAGCTTTTTCTGTATAATTCCTCTACTGCATGTACTGAATCTTCAGTTCCCTGTATTATTGACTTGAAAACAGAACCAAGATCAAATAAACAATGCAGCAAGACACCAAACTTAAAATGAGACACTAGACTCAACAAGAAACATAAAATATTTTTGGTTTTTATGATTTTGTAATTTTTTTGGTTTTTTCGAAAATTAAGTGGAAAAGAAAATAAAGGTATCAAAATTCTTAATGAGAATTCCAGGAATCATGCAATGTTAGTCTAAAGCTTCAGTCTAAAGGAATTAGACATGGATAGCCAAGCTTCAGCAGGACATTGCATTCAAGAGCTAAATTGATGAGAATCAATCAGCTTTGGTGATGATAAGATCATCACCTTAAAACACTAGAATTCATTCTTAAGAACTCTGAAAAATACCTAATCTAAGCAACAAGATGAACCGTCAGTTGTCCATACTCGAAACAATCCCCGGCAACGGCGCCAAAAACTTGGTGCACGAAATTGTGATCAATACTTTTCACAACTCAAATAATCCCTAGTAATGGCCCCAAAGACTTGGTGCTCAATACCATGGCATAAACACAACTTCGCACAACTAACCAGCAAGTGCACTGGGTCGTCCAAGTAATAAACCTTACGCGAGTAAGGGTCGATCCCACGGAGATTGTTGGTATGAAGCAAGCTATGGTCATCTTGTAAATCTCAGTCAGGCAGACTCAAATGGTTATGAATGATTTATGAATAAAACATAAAGATAAGGATAGAGATACTTATGCAATTCATTGGTGAGAATTTCAGATAAGCGTATGAAGATGCGTTGTCCCTTCCGTCTCTCTGCTTTCCTACTGTCTTCATCCAATCCTTCTTACTCCTTTCCATGGCAAGCTGTATGTTGGGCATCACCGTTGTCAATGGCTACAGTCCCGTCCTCTCAGTGGAAATGTTCAACGCACCCTGTCACGGCACGGCTATCCAGCTGTCGGTTCTCGATCATGTCGGAATAGAATCCAGTGATTCTTTTGCGTCTGTCACTAACGCCCCACAATCGCGAGTTTGAAGCTCGTCACAGTCATTCAATCATTGAATCCTACTCAGAATACCACAGACAAGGTTTAGACCTTCCGGATTCTCTTGAATGCCGCCATCAATTCTAGCTTATACCACGAAGATTCCGGTTAAAGAATCCAAGAGATAAACATTCAAGCCTTGTTTGCTTGTAGAACGGGAGTGGTTGTCAGGCACGCGTTCATAAGTGAGAATGATTATGAGCGTCACATAATCATCACATTCATCAAGTTCTTGAGTGCGAATGAATATCTTGGAATAAGAACAAGCCGAATTGAATAGAAGAACAATAGTAATTGCATTAATACTCGAGGTACAGCAGAGCTCCACACCTTAATCTATGGTGTGTAGAAACTCCACCGTTGAAAATACATAAGAATGAGGTCTAGGCATGGCCGTGAGGCCAGCCCCCAGTGATCAAAAGATTCAAAGATCTCAAGATGATCAAAGATCCAAAGATGAAAATACAATAGTAAAAGGTCCTATTTATAAAGAACTAGTAGCCTAAGGTTTACAGAGATGAGTAAATGACATAAAAATCTACTTCCGGGCCCACTTGGTGTGTGCTTGGGCTGAGCATTGAAGCATTTTCGTGTAGAGACTCTTCTTGGAGTTAAACGCCATCTTTTGTGCCAGTTTGGGCGTTTAACTCCCATTCTTGTGCCAGTTCCGGCGTTTTACGCTAGAATTCTTGAGCTGATTTGGAACGCCGGTTTGGGCCATCAAATATTGGGCAAAGTATGGACTATTATACATTGCTGGAAAGCCCAGGACGTCTACTTTCCAACGCCGTTGAGAGCGCGCCAATTGAGCTTCTGTAGCTCCAGAAAATCCACTTCGAGTGTAGGGAGGTCAGAATCCAACAGCATCTGCAGTCCTTTTTAGTCTCTGAATCAGATTTTTGCTCAGGTCCCTCAATTTCAGCCAGAAAATACCTGAAATCATAGAAAAACACACAAACTCATAGTAAAGTCCAGAAAAGTGAATTTTAACTAAAAACTAATAAAAATATATTAAAAACTAACTAAATCTACTAAAAACATACTAAAAACAATGCCAAAAAGCGTACAAATTATCCGCTCATCAACTGGAGAGCAAGTTGCTCAATATTTAGGAGCTATCATGAAGCTGAATGCCAAGTTGTTTGGTAATGAGACTTGGAAAAGTGAACCTCCCTTGCTCATTAGTGAACTGGATACCTGGATTCAGCAAATTTTACCTCAAAAGAAACAAGATCCTGGCAAGTTCTTAATACCTTGTACCATAGGCACCATGACCTTTGAAAAAGCTCTGTGTGATCTGGGGTCAGGGATAAATCTTATGCCACTCTCTGTAATGGAGAAGCTGGGGATCATTGAGGTACAACCTGCCTTGTTCTCATTACAATTGACAGACAAGTCATTGAGACAAGCTTATGGAATAGTAGAGGACATGTTAGTAAAGGTTGAAGGCCTTTACATCCCTGCTGATTTCATAATCTTAGACACTAGGAAGGAAGAGGATGATTGCATTATCCTTGGAAGACCTTTCCTAGCCACAGCAGGAGCTGTGATAGATGTCAACAGAGGTGAATTAGTCCTTCAATTGAATGGGGACTACCTTGTGTTTAAGGCACATGGCCATCCCTCTGTGACAAAAAAGAGTAAGCATGAAGAGCTTCTCTCAGTTCAGAGTCAGGAAGAGCCCCCACAGTCAAACTCTAAGTTTGGTGTTGGGAGGCCACAACCAAACTCTAAGTTTGGTGTTAAGATCCCATATCCAAACTCTAAGTTTGGTGTTGGGACTATACAACATTGACCTGATCACCTTTGTGGCTCCATGAGAGCCACTGTCAAGCTATTGACATTAAAGAAGTGCTTGTTGGGAGGCAACCCAATTTTATTTATCTAATTTCTATTTTATTTTATTTTGTTGTTATTTTGTGTTTTATTAGGTACATGATCATGAGGAGTCACGAAAAAATATAAAAATTAAAAATAGAATAAAAAACAGCAGAAGAAAATCACACCCTGGAAGAAGCACAGGCTAGCGTTCAACGCCAGTAAGAAGCATCTGGCTGGCGTTCAACACCAGAACAGAGCATCAACCTGGCGCTGAATGCCAGAAACAAGCAACATTCTGGCGCTGAAAGCCAGGAATGTGCCTAAGAGGAAAAGCTGGCGCTGAACGCCAGTAACAAGCATGAAACTGGCGTTCAACGCCAGAAACATGTTACATGTGGGCGTTGAACGCCCAGAACGTGCACCAATGGGCATTTAAACGCCAGAATGGTGCGCAAAGGCATTTTACATGCCTATTTGGTGCAGGGATGGAATTCCTTGACACCTCAGGATCTGTGGACCCCACAGGATCACCTCAGGATCTATGGACCCCACAGGATCCCCACCTACTATATTCCCACCTTACCTCCTAATCCTATTTTTGTGATTACTCTTCCCCATGTCACACTTTCCAACACCCTTCACCAATCACCTCAATCTCTCTTCCCAATTATCCCCTTCACCACTCACATCCATCCACTCTTCCCCATAAACCCCACCTACCTTCAAAATTCAAAAACATTTTCCCACCCAATCCCACCCTAAATGACAGAACATATACTCTCCCCTCTCCCTATATATACCCTTCCATTCTACTTCATTTTCACACAACACAACCCCCTCCTCCTCACCGTGGCCGAACCTACATCTCTCCTTCTCCTCCATATTTTCTTCTTCTTCTTCTTCTTCTTCTTCTTCTTCTCTTCTTTCTTCTCTTGCTCGAGCGCGAGCAATATTTTAAGTTTGGTGTGGTAAAAGCATAAGCTTTTTGTTTTTCCATTACCATCAATGGCACCTAAGGCCGGAGAATCCTCTAGAAAAGGAAAAGGGAAGACAAAAGCTTCCACCTCCGAGTCATGGGAGATGGAAAGATTCATCTCCAAGAGCCATCAAGACCACTTCTATGATGTTGTGGCAAAGAAGAAGGTGATCCCTGAGGTCCCTTTCAAGCTCAAGAAAAATGAGTATCCGGAAATCCGACATGAAATCCGAAGAAGAGGTTGGGAAGTCCTAACCAACCCCATGCAACAAGTCAGAATCTTAATGGTTCAAGAGTTCTATGCCAATGCATGGATCACTAGGAACCATGATCAAAGTATGAACCCGAGTCCAAAGAATTATCTCACAATGGTCCGGGGGAAATACTTAGATTTTAGTCCGGAAAATGTGAAGTTGGCATTCCACTTGCCCATGATGCAAGGAGATGAACGCCCCTACACTAGAAGGGTCAACTTTAATCAAAGGCTGGACCAAGTCCTTATGGACATATGTGTGGAAGGAGCTCAATAGAAGAGAGACTCCAAAGGCAAGCCAGTCCAACTAAGAAGACTGGACCTCAAGCCTGTAGCTAGAGGATGGTTGGAGTTCATTCAACGCTCCATCATTCCCACTAGCAACCGATCTGAAGTTACTGTGGATCGGGCCATCATGATTCATAGCATCATGATTGGAGAGGAAGTAGAAGTTCATGAGGTCATCTCCAATGAATTCTACAAAATAGCCGATAAGCCCTCTACCATGGCACGGCTAGCTTTTCCTCACCTTATTTGCCATCTATGTTACTCAGCTAGAGTTATCATAGAAGGAGACATCCTCATTGAAGAGGATAAGCCCATCACCAAGAAAAGGATGGAGCAAGCAAGAGAGACCCTTCACGGTTCTCAAGAGATGCATGAGGAAGCTCATCATCAAGAAATCCCCGAGATGCCTCAAGGGATGCACTTTCCTCCCAACAACTATTGGGAACAACTCAACACTTCCTTAGAAGATTTGAGCCACAATGTGGAACAATTAAGGGTGGAACATCATGAGCACTCCATCATTCTCCAAGAAATAAGAGAAGACCAAAGAGCAATGAGGGAGGAGCAACAAAGGCAAGGAAGGGACATAGAAGAGCTTAAGGACATTGTTGGTCCTTCAAGAAGAAGACGCCACTAAGGTAGATTCATTTCTTGTTCTTATTTCTCTGTTTTTCGGTTTTTTATGTTATGTGTTTATCTATGTTTTGTGTCTCTACTTCATGATCATTAGTATGTAGTAACCATGTCTTAAAGCTATGAATAAAATCCATTAATCCTTCACCTCTCTTAAATGAAATATGTTTTAATTCAAAAGAACAAGAAGTACATGAAGTTCGAATTTATCCTTGAATTTAATTTAATTATATTGATGTGGTGACAATACTTTTGTTTTCTGAATGAATGCTTGAACAGTGCATATGTCTTTTGATCTTGTTGTTTATGAATGTTAAAATTGTTGGCTCTTGAAAGAATGATGAACAAGGAGAAATGTTATTGATGATCTGAAAAATCATGAAATTGATTCTTAAAGCTAGAAAAAGCAGTGAAAAAGAAAGCTTGCAGAAAAAAAAAATAATGGCGAAAAAAAATTAGAAAGAAAAAGAAAAAGCAAGCAGAAAAAGCCAATAGCCCTTAAAACCAAAAGGCAAGGGTAAAAAGGATCCAAGGCTTTGAGCATCAATGGATAGGAGGGCCTAAGGAAATAAAATCCAGGACTAAGCGGCTAAATCAAGCTGTCCCTAACCATGTGCTTGTGTCATGAAGGTCCAAGTGAAAAGCTTGAGACTGAGTGGTTAAAGTCGTGATCCAAAGCAAAAAGAGTGTGCTTAAGAGCTCTGGACATCTCTAACTGGGGACTTTAGCAAAGCTGAGTCACAATCTGAAAAGGTTCACCCAGTCATGTGTCTGTGGCATTTGTGTATCCGGTGGTAATACTGGAAAACAAAGTGCTTAGGGCCACGGCCAAGACTCATAAGTAGCTGTGTTCAAGAATCAACATGCTTAACTAGGAAAGTCAATAACACTATCCAAAATTCTAAGTTCCTAAAGAAGCCAATCATTCAGAACTTCAAAGGAAAAAGTGAGATGCCAAAACTGTTCAGAAGCAAAAAGCTACAAGTCCCGCTCATCTAATTATAATTAATATTCATTGATATTCTGGAAATTATAGTATATTCTCTTATTTTTATCCTATTTGATTTTCAGTTGCTTGGGGACAAGCAACAATTTAAGTTTGGTGTTGTGATGAGCGGATAATTTATACGCTTTTTGGCATTGTTTTTAGGTAGTTTTTAGTAAGTTCAAGCTACTTTTAGGGATGTTTTCATTAGTTTTTATGTTAAATTCACATTTCTGGACTTTACTATGAGTTTGTGTGTTTTTCTATAATTTCAGGTAATTTCTGGCTGAAATTGAGGGACTTGAGCAAAACTCTGAAAAAGGCTGACAAAAGGACTGCTGATGCTGTTAGAATCTGACCTCCCTGCACTCGAAATGGATTTTCTAGAGCTACAAAACTCCAAATGGCATGATCTCAACGGCGTTGGAAAGTAGACATCCAGAGCTTTCCATCAATATATAATAGTCCATACTTTATTCGGAAATTGACGACGTAACTTGGCGTTGAACGCCAAGTACATGCTGTTGTCTGGAGTTAAACGCCAGAAAAACGTCATGATCCGGAGTTGAACGCCCAAAACACGTTATAACTTGGAGTTCAACTCCAAGAAAAGCCTCAGCTCGTGGATAGATCAAGCTCAGCCCAAGCATACACCAAGTGGGCCCCGGAAGTGGATTTATGCATCAATTACTTACTCATGTAAACCCTAGTAGCTAGTCTAGTATAAATAGGATGATTTACTATTGTATTAGACATCTTTTGACAGTTTAATCTTTGGACTGTTTAGTCTTTGATTATTCGGTCTTTTGACCATTCAGGGGGCTGGCCATTCGGCCATGCCTGAACCTTTCACTTATGTATTTTCAACGGTGGAGTTTCTGCACACCATAGATTAAGGGTGTGGAGCTCTGCTGTACCTCAAGTTTCAATACAATTATTATTACTTTCTATTCAATTCTCTTTTATTCTTATTCCAAGATATACGTTGCACAACACTTGATGAATGTGATGATCCGTGACACTCATCATCATTCTCACCTATGAACGCGCGTGATTGACAACCATTTCCGTTCTACTTTAGGCCGGGCGCATATCTCTTAGATTCCCCAACAGAATCTTCGTGGTATAAGTTAGATAGATGGCGGCAATCATGAGGATCCGGAAAGTCTAAACCTTGTCTATGGTATTCCGAGTAGGATTCTGGGATTGAATGACTGTGACGAGCTTCAAACTTCTGAAGGCTGGGCGTGATGACAAACGCAAAAGAATCAAGGGATTCTATTCCAACCTGATTGAGAACCGACAGATGATTAGCCGTGCTGTGACAGAGCATAGGAACGTTTTCACTGAGAGGATGGGATGTAGCCATTGACAACGGTGATGCCCTACATACAGCTTGCCATGGAAAGGAGTAAGAAGGATTGGATGAAAGCAATAAGAAAGTAGAGATTCGAAAGGATTCTAGCATCTCCACACGCCTATCTGAAATTCCCACTATTGATTTACATAAGTATTTCTATCCCTTTTTATTTTCTATTTATTATTAATTTTCGAAATCCATAAACCATTTTAATCTGCCTAACTGAGATTTACAAGGTGACCATAGCTTGCTTCATACCAACAATCTCTGTGGGATCGACCCTTACTCACGTAAGGTATTACTTGGATGACCCAGTACACTTGCTGGTTAAGTTGAACGGAGTTGTGTCCACACATAGTTGAAAAAGCAATAAATTTTACAAAATACAATAACAAAGGAATCACAATTTCGTTCACCACCTACCATAGAAGAAATCATTCATAGTTGAAGAATACATTAAGACCGGAATTAATCTAGAAGAACAAAGCATCTCCAAGCCTTAACCATCTTCTTATCACTAGTTATAATCAAACATAGTAATTCTATCTTATTCCAATTTTATGTGTTTCAACAAACAAACAACTCTTCTATCCACCTGACTAAGATCTACAAGATAACCATAGCTTGCTTCAAACCACAATCCTCGTGGGATCGACCCTGACTCACCTCAGGTATTAGTTGGACGACCCAGTGCTCTTGCTGGTTCAATTGTACGAAGTGTGGAAATTCGTGCACCAACTATGCTACTTCTACAGCTATCGATGGTATGAACACTGTAATCGCCAAGAGTTCTTATATTGTTATTCTCCTCTGCCATCTTTTTTACTTCTTCTCTCCTAACCCTTGATCTCTTCCTTATTTGTGCAAGAGTCTTTTCAATTTTTGGATAGAAGAGAATGCGGTTCTCCTCCCCTTGCATGCTAAAAAACAACAAGAAATCAAACACACCGTGCGGAATAAAGAAGAAAAGTAAAGAAGAAGGAAAAAGAAGAATTTAAATCCGAATAAGGAAATTAAAAGAAAAGAAAAGAAAATAAATAAAACAAGATCGAAGTTAGTGATTTAACTGGACGTATGTTGTCAATTTCAATTAATCCTCGGTAACGGCACTAAAAACTTGATAAGCCAAAATTGATACACTCGTACTATTGGCAAGTGCACCAAATCGTATCAAGTAATACCACGATGAGTGGATATCGTTTTCACGAGGATTAATGAATTGAGAGAAACAATGTCTAATTATATCTCTAATTAGATCAATCACATCTTGGTAAGAGGGAATCAGTTTGTGACTTGGAAGAAATAGAGAAGCGAGAATTGATTTTGTTTGGATTATTGGGTGAGAGAAAGCTTAAAGAATTAGAAAGAAATCAAGATAGGGAATGTTAAAGGCTTTGGGGATGCTAAATCCTTTTAAGAAGAACAATACTTGTGCTTTGAAAACTTTGATTCATGCAAAAATCTTTCCATAGAAAATCATTTATAATTAAATTCCAATGTCTTGGCAATCTAATTTCTCTTAACTTAATTAATTGTCAATGTCTTGGTCAATTAATCAAGAGAAGAGGTTAAGAATTATTTTCATTTTAAGCCACACAATATTCAAAGACTATCCCTAGATGAATTAAATGTCACATATTTAAAAACTAGTTCTAAATTCAGTGAAGATTCTGAGATGATTAAATCTCTCGAAGTAATACCAGAATCCAAAACAGCATTAAAATATCTCTCGATACTTCAAATCATTATTAATGAATAAAAAAATACTTTCATTATTAATCTATAAAAATAAAACAGAGCCCCTAATCTTTAACATCAACAGAGGTTTAGTTACTCATGGTAGAGAAGAACATAACTAAACTAGAGAAAGAGAGTGGCGGATAGTGTATGATCCGTGATGTCCCTCTTTTTGAACCTTGTTCACTTATTTATATCTAACTTCCTAGCTAATTGAAATTCAAAAACTAATCTAATGTTATTTTTTAAAGAGAAAGATAACTTATTCAAATTCAAATCTAATCTAATCTAATCTAATCCTAACAAACAAATCTTATCTTTTTAGAAGATGTTGTTGCTAACTAATTTTTTAAATCTTAAATCTTGAATTGAATTGAAGCTTCATGGGAGTTGGTTATGCATTAGAGCCAGACTTGGTAAAGTAGCGTTAGGCTTGAAGCACATTTTGGAATCCTGGGAGTGACAAATGCACTTAGAGTCGGGCTTGGGATCTTGGCGCCAGGCTCCAAGTATATAGAAAAGTGATGAAGTTGGGCATAAAGTAAATTAAAATTGGGCACTTAGAGTCAGACTCCAAGTTTTGGGGCACCCAATACATAAAATTGGAGTGGAGTTAAGCATCACCTTATGGAGCTAGGCTTGAGTCCTTTATTCTTTATTCCAGTGCACGAAGGTGCTGGACTTCTATTCTTTGATACTAGGTGCCACTCCTTACTTGTTTTTGTATTGATTTTCTTCCAGATTCGCTTAATTTTAGTATGAAAATACAATTATTCTAATGCAACTTTAAATATATTGATTGTGATATTTGTGTAATTTTTTGTGTTGATTTACATAATTTAAAAATATTTATGCAGGATTGTGTTTTTTTATGTAGGATTTAATCAAATTGAAATCTACTGTTTCTGATATTATCAGTGGTAACATAATAATACATGATTATGTATTAGTGTTGAGGATTATTTTGTATAAAGAATTAGATTTGCATTAATGTAGAGAAATTTTTGTCAATTTTGTTTATTTTTTTTTTGAATTCCACAAATATTCACAAAAGCTCAATCCTATAAATACAAAGCTTTTGAAAACTGAACCTGTTATTAAAGTGTTCTAATTACTGGTTTATTAGTTTATTGGTCTAACCGATTCATTTGTGGTTCAACTGGAATAACCATTTTATAATATAATAGTGAATAAAATCAAGATCATTCACAACTGTTTTATTTGCAAAACAAGGCCATTCACAACATGAACTAATACTAGAAAGAAAATGAAAGCTTTCATGGCCAATAGACAGAATTGATTGCATATTTAGAAAAAAGTAATCACCTAAATTTTGGTTCAAAAGTGGTGCGCGAAGTTGTGACTCGCACAACTGAACAGGCAAGTGCACCGGGTCGCCCAAATAATAACTCAGGTGAGTGAGGGTCGAATCCCACGAGGATTGCCGGATTGAGCAAGTTGTGGTTATCCTACAGATCTTAGTCAAGCAAATAGAAAGATAGTTATTGTTTGTTATAGGTGCATAGACAAGCAATAACAAAAACAATAAAGAATTAATGTAAAGACAGTAGTGAGAAATCAGTTAAGGCTTCTGAGATGCTTCTTCTTTTGGATTAACACATCATACTAACTACTCCAATGATGAATGATTCCTTCAATGACAAGGCTATAAGTGATTAAGCCATTAGTCGTTGTCATTAATTTCTTCAAATCCAAACCAATCACCTGAATAGGCTAGATCAATTTGGGAGAGGGTGAAGCATGCGCAATTCAATCTCTTGATGATCCTACTCAAAATGCCACAGACAAGGTCGGATCTTCCGAATCAGAGAATGACGCTCTACGATTCTATCCCTTAGAGCCACAGAAACCTCAATTACTCCTGACTAACGAGGTTTTATGTCACATGCTCAGTCAGTCCAGATAACTTGTTGGAACCCGTGACATATTCTCAAGCTGTAGCTCAAAACTATTCGGGTCAGGACTCGTAAGGAGCTCATGTAGAATTGAGATTCATAAGAATGAAGAATGACAATGCATCATAGAATAGAATCAAACGTAGATTGAAGTAGAAAAGTAATTGCATTAATCCATAGGAATCAACAGAACTCATAACCTTAACCTAAGAGGTTTAGTTGCTCATACTGCATAGAGAATAATGTGTAAAGTTTGAATGTTATGGAGAGAGAGAGAGAGTGTCAAACAATGGTGATCTCTCCTTATTTATATTAATGACTAGACTTAAAAAGAAACTAATAATAATTAGAAATTACAATAATGAAAGAAACTAAGCTAAAAGGTGCGAAAATCCACTTCTGGGCCCACTTGGTGAGTGTTTGGGTTGAGCTTGGCGTTCAACATGAGTGAGTGAGTGTTGAACGCCCACTAGGGGGTGTGAGTGCGCTACCTTGCTCCCTTTGTGGCATTGAACGCCAGGTTTGGGTGTTCAACGCTGGGTTCTATCCTCTTGAGGCGTTGAATGCCAGAAAGGGTGTAGTTTGGGCGTTCAACGCCCATTTTGGGCCTTCATTTCCAAAGCAAAGTATAAACTATTATATATTGCTAGAAAGCACTGAAAGTTAGCATTCTAACGCCATTGATAATTCTTCATTCAGACATTTGTAGCTCCAGAAATGCTCATTTGAATGCACGAAAGTCAGGATTTGACAACCATGATGCGGAGAATTATTGAAAACTCCCATGGACATTCACTAAAGAACCAGAAGATTCTTAAATCTAGTGAATTGTGTTGTGCTGCATGTTCTCAAGGGAAGTTAGTTTTAAGGCCATCACCAGTAAAGATTGGATTTGAGTCCCCTGAATTCTTAGAAAGGATTCAAGGATATATGTGGACCTATTCATCCACAATGTGGATCTTTTAGATATTTTATGGTCCTAATAGATGCATCTTCGAGATGGTCACATGTGTGCTTATTGTCTTCTCGTAACCTGGCATTTGAGAGACTATTGGCTCAAATTATTCGATTAAAAGCATAGTTTCCGGAAAATCCAATCAAAGCAATTCGTCTTGATAATGCTGGTGAATTTACTTCCCAAGCTTTTGATGATTATTGTGTGGCTAATAGAATAAGGGTTGAACATCTAGTAGCTTATATTCACACACAAAATCGGTTAGCAGAATCACTTATTAAATGCCTCGAATTGATTGCTAGACCCTTACTAATGAGAACAAAACTCACAACCTTAGCTTGGGGGCATGCTATTTTACATGCTGCAACACTTATTCGTTTGAGGCCAACGAGTTACCATCAGTTCTCTCCTATGCAATTAGCTTTTGACCAGCAGCCAAATATTTTCCATTTAAGAATATTTGAGTGTGCGATATATGTTCCCATTGTACCACCTTCTCGCACCAAAATGGGACCCCAAAGAAAATTGGGGATATATGTTGGATATGATTCTCCCTCTTTAGTGAGGTATCTTGAGATACAACTTGGAGATGTATTTAAAGCCCGGTATGCGGATTGTCATTTTGATAAATAAAACTTTCCAACATTAGAGGGAGACAATAAGCTTCTTGAAAAAGAACTTAATTGGAATACATCATCCTTAAAACATTTAGATCCTCGATCAGGACAATGTGAACTAGAAGTTCAAAAGATTATACATTTGCAAAGGATAGCAAATGAATCACCTGATACATTTTCTGATACAAAGAGGATAACTAAATCCTATATACCGGCTAAAAATGCTCCGATTCAAGTTGATGTCCCAGTCGGACAAATTGCCACTGAACTAAATTCACGCCAGAAGGGTGGCAAGCCTATTGATTCTAAAGACAAAATTCTTCGAAAAAGAAAAGAGGTAAATACTATTCCTGTTGGAAAAGACATAGTAAAGACACTAGCAGTTGTCCAAAATTCTGATATAATTTTAATGCTAGAAGACGTTCAGGTACCTGAAAATTGTGAAAATGACGAGATCTCGATAAATTATGTCTTTATAGGAGAGAAATGGAACCGAAATATATTTGCATATAACGTGGCATTAAATATCATGCATGAAAGTAAGGATCTTGAGCCAAGATCAGTCGAAGAATGTCGACAAAGGAATGATTGGCCAAAATGGAAAGAAGCCATGAAGGCTGAATTAGGCTCACTTGCAAAACGTGAAGTCTTTGGAACTGTAGTCCGTACACCAAAAAATGTAAAACCTGTTGGATACCGATGGGTATTTGTTAGAAAGCGAAATGAGAAAAATGAAGTTGTGCGCTACAAATCCCGACTTGTGGCACAAGGTTTTTCACAAAGGCCTGGTATAGAGTATGAAGAAATGTATTCCCTTGTATTGGATGTAATAACATTATGTTATTTGGTCAGTTTATCCGCATATCATAAACTACATATGCATTTAATGGATGTGGTAACAACATACTTATACGGCTCATTAGATCGTGATATCTATATGAAAGTACCTGAAGGACTAAAAATATCTAAACCATCCAATGAATATTCACAAGGGTTATACTCAGTGAAATCACAAAGATCTTTATAGGGTCTGAAGCAATCTGGATAAATGTGGTAACATTGTCTTACTGTGCAAAGGAAGGTCAATTGGGTACACTAACTCTAACTCACAAGTCCTTGCCCCTTCCTAGGGAAGGACTAGAGTTAGTGGAAATAGAGTTAGATAACAATTTCGAAGTTCAAATTAACACTTGAGTTTTCCAACTCAAGGAGTTCCAATTAATCAACTCCCAAGCTAAGTTGAAAGTTTTGAGTCATAACATGAATGCCATTTTCATATAACATGGAATAAGAGGAAATGAGAGACATGATAAATAAAATACATTAACTAAAGAAAATTTTAAAGCTCATAATTAATCGAATGAATTCGGACAAGAAATGGAATTAAAACTGAAATTGGCTAATTATATTAATAAATATAAAATTAAGAAAATCATAACATAAATCCCAACAATTGAATGGAAAAACACAAGAGTAAGGTAAGAGAAAAACAAACTATAATGACGAAGACTTCCCATGAAGATAGTAGTAACTCTCTCTCAAGATCCAATCCAAGCAAAACTAAGAAAAATTATGATTAAACTGAGAACCCTATGAGAGCAAGTGTTTTCTCTAGAACTCTCTTAAAAAAAACTAAAGCTAAGTCAGAATGAAAAAGTGTGTTAAGTCTCAGCTACACCGCTACATCTATTCTGGACTTTCGGGCCTGAAACTGGGTCAACCAGGGACCCAGAAATCGCCCCCAGCAAATTCTGATATGCAGCACGTGACGGCCTTCCACGCGTACGCGTCGTCCACGTGTACGCATCGATGTGCAATCTTCTAGTCACGCGTACGCATGCCATACGCGTGCGCGTCGCTGCTGTTTCCTAACCACGCGTACGCGTGCTTCACGCGTGCGCGTCGCTGCTCGCCCTTGAAATCTTTAATTCCTTGTGTTCCTTCCTCTTTTGCGTGCTTCTTTTCCATCCTCCAAGCCATTCCTGCCCTGTAATTTCTGAAAACACTTAACACACATATCACGGCATCGAATGGAAATAAGAGAGGATTAAAAAAATGAATTAAAGGCCAAATAAGCATGTTTTCAATCATAGCACCAATTTTGGAAGGAAAATGTAAAACCATGCATTTCATACGAATAAGTGTATAAAAGATTGATAAAATCCACTCTATTTAGCACAAGATAAACCATAAAATAATGGTTTATCAATCTCCCCACACTTAAACACTAGCATGTCCTCATGCTAAGATCAAGGAAATCAAAAGAGTAAAGGGGGGAAAGGTGAGACTTATGCAATGCAACCTATCTATATGAATGCAACTACATGATAACATGTGTCTACCTACTTGGTTAAAAGTAAACAAGTTTTCCAAGACAAACAAAAATCAGATTCCACTAATTCAAATCACACAATAAGAGGCAAGTAAACTTGTAGAAAGATAGCTCATGAAAGCCGGGAATATAGAGTCAAGCATTGAACCCTCACTGGAAGTGTATATGCACTCTAATCGTTCAGGTGTCTAGGGTTGTTCCACTCTAATCTCCTCTAGTCATGCTTTCTAAACTTTGTTTGTCATCTAACCAATCAACAAATATCTAGTGCATAAATGCAAACATCATGAGGTCTTTCCAAGGTTGTAATGGGGCTAAGGTAAGGGTGAGGATATATGTATGGCCAAGTGAGCTATAATTTGAATCTTTCACTAACCTAAGTTCTCACCTAACCCACACATACTCTATATAATTCTCAAATTATGCTTAGCTACCCAAATTCTCATTTTTGCAAAATTTTACACACTCATATATTCGTTTTAATTCCATCACATATGCATTGATCTCTTTATTGAACTTTCATTGGGATAATTTTGTCCCCTATCCCTTATTTCTTATCTCTTCTTTTTTTTTTTGAAGGCATAATATATCAATGCATATGGTTTCTCTAATTTTACACGAGTAAGCACCCATATTCCCAATATTTGTCAATAAGGGCAAAGACACATTCTCACCAACCATAGTTCCCACATTTTTCCACACTTAGTTGACACACAATCTCTATCTTAAGCTAATCAAAGATTCAAATAGGGTAATTAATTGTTCTTCCACTTAAGGCTAGTGATGTGGTAATATAAAGAACAAATGGGGATGAAAAGGCTCAAAGTGGCAAACAAAGGTAAATGAGATGGTAGGCTATTTGGCATAAGTGAGCTAATATCAAATGATGGCCTCAATCATATGTATGCATGATTATACACTCAACAATGGACATATGGAACAAAGCAAAGATTGCAATCATAGAGAAGAAAACACACAAGAAAAAAGCAATCATGGTTGAATAATGTAACCATATAATTAAGCTCAAAATCTCACAGGTTGTGTGTTCTTAGCTTTAAACTATGTTCCAAATTAAAATCTTTAAACAAGCTTAACAATTTTTTTAATTTGAATTAATGAAATACTATAGAATAGTGTCTTGAGAAAGAATATATCAGTCAACCAAGTAGTATCTAAATGCACACAACTACTACTAATCATGCAAGTTATTCTATGTAACAAAAGAAAAATAAAATATTGGTGTTGAAAGAGAGAGATGTTACCTCCGGAAGTCATTCCAACCTCCCCATATTTAAGGTTTGGCACGGTCTTCCGTGCCATCAGTGATGAAAAGAGTGGTGATGGGAGCATCGCTGTCATCTGCTGGCTCATCATGGATATCCATGCTACGAGGCGAAGTGGAGTCTGGGGTGTCTGTCTCTTCTCTAGGTCGGTGAGTGCCAACAATTAGCTCCTTTAGATAGTGATATCGGCACTTGTTACGATGCTCCATTCACGCAGCTTGCCGGTCTTGCCAGTCCAACCTCTCAAGGATTTGAAGGAGCAACTGATTGGTTAAAGGTGCCTGTAGTGTGGATGATGGTAGAGTAAATGGAGAAGGAACGGTGGGGGCCGGGCCGTCAGTCTGGTCGGTAGTAGGTACTGGAGGCCTGATATACTTCCCATTCGGGACATATGGATCATCTCGCGGAATCATGGCCTTGGTGTCTCCAGCCCAATAGGGAACTCCTGCTGTAGAGTCCAAATCTGTAACTAATGCAGGGAAGGGCAGGTTGCCCGTTATTTTCATATGCTCCATGGCATGCCGGATGAGGCGAGGCAAGTTCAGTGGTTGCTTTGTCAGAATGCACCATATGAGGACCGCCTGTCCGTAGTGAAGGTTGATTCGTGTGTGCTCGGAAGGACATAATGAGATAGAATTTGAGCCCACACGTGGGCTGATAAACCACTATTTTATGGTTTATATTGTATTTAATTGAGTGGTTTTATCAAGCTTTTCACCCACTTATTCATATGATTTGCATGATTTTTACAATTCCTTCCTAGTTTAGTTCTATGATTGAAAACATGCTTCTTTGGTCTTAATTTAGCTAATCTTAATCCTCTCTTATTACCATTCGATGCCTTGATCTGTGTGTTAAGTGTTTCAGGCTTCATAGGGTAGGAATGGCTTAGAGAATGAAGAGGAAGCGTGCAAAAATAGAAGGAACACAAGGAATTGAGGAGATAACCAGCGAGAAGTCACGCGGTCACATAGCTCACACGACCGCGCGAAATCGAAGAAATCAGAGTGACGCGTTCGCGTGCCTGACGCGACCGCGTGGATTGGAAGCTGCACGAACGACGCGAATGCATAGACGACGCGCACGCATGGTACGAAAAATGCTGAGTGACGCGATCGCGTGGACGACGCGGCCGTGTGATGTGCGCGATCTGCAGAATTACAAAAGTCGCTGGCAGAGATTCTGGGCCGCATTTCAACCCAGTTTTCAGCCCAGAAACACAGATTAAAGTCAGGGAACATGCAGAGACTCAACAGGAGAATACACGGATAATTCACTTTTCATAGTTTAGATGTAGTTTTTAGAGAGAGAGGCTCTCTCCTCTCTCTTAGGATTTAGGATTAGGATTTCTACTAGGATTAGGATTGTTTCTTCATACCAGGTTCAATAATTTATGTTTCTCTTCTATTTTTGTCTACTCTGAAGCTTTTATTTGTATTTGATTTATGTTGCCCAATTGGCTTATGAACTTTTCCATATTAGAATTGACATCTCCATGCAATTTGAAGTATTCCAGATATTTATGATTTTAATTTAGTTTTCTATATTCTTGGCTCTGGTTGATTAATTGGTGACTCTTGAGTTATCAAACTCATCGTGATTGATAATTGCTATTTTTGCTAATTGAATTGAATTCCAATAACTCTAGTCCTTTCTTAGGAATTGACTAGGACCTGAGGATCAAACTAATTAGTCCACTTGACTTTCCTTTGCTTTAGTAAAGGTTAACTAAGTGGGATTAAAACTCAATTCTCATCACCATCGATAAGGATAACTAGGATAGGACTTCTAATTTCTCATATCTTGCCAAGAGTTTATTTTACAGTTATTTATTTATTTTACCTGTCAATTAACATACTTCTTCCTTACTTTCAAAACCCCCAATTTACAAAACTCATAAGCAATAATAAGAACATACCTCCCTGCAATTCCTTGAGAAGACAACCCGAAGTTTAAATACTCGGTTATCAATTTTAAAGGGGTTTGTTACTTGTGACAACCAAAACGTTTGTACAAAGGGATTTTCTGTTGGTTTAGAATCTATACTCACAACGCGACTATATTTTTACAAAATTCTTTACTAGCAAAAATCCCAACTTCATGGGCCTCGAAGGTAACTACAGAGGCAGAGATACCTTTGGGTTTAGCCCGGTGTTTTTCATAGATCCAGTTGTTGCCCGGTAGAGCGATGACACCAAGGACACTTTGCTAGTCAAAAGTGTATGCCTGGCATTCTAGCTGGGCTTCTTGATAAGCATCCAATCCCTCTGGGCTAGGTGGAAGATCCAATACCCTCTGAATGACTCCTTCGGAGATAGGTACTTGCTTTTGACAAACATAAACATACTACAGGGTGCGCGAGTGGAAATTGGAGTAGAATTCAACTACCCATGACAGATTGACCTCCCGCTGTTGTCTCCTCAAGAATCCCCACTGTCTCCTTTCGATGCGGGGCTCCACAAAGTCAATAAAATGTGCCGGAAGGATGAGGAGGTATTCATTATTGTAGTTCCTTCCTGCCAGGAGGGGGAACATCCGCTCACAATAACGGTTGGTGAACCGTGCAGAATCTCGGACAGGAAATGCCTTTTCTACCTCATCCACTTGGATAATCCTCTTCACCCTCTTAGTAGGTGGCTTGACTGTCGTGGAGGGTTGTTCCTTAGCCGGTGCTCTTTTAGTTCCTCTCCTCGTCGGTGTCTTGGTAGAAACTTTCTCTTTTCCCTTTTTGGTGGCCATCCTGAAAAAGGAAGAAAGAAAAGGAATATCAAATTCAAATAGCTAGCACCGGGAGGGGGAAAATCCAAGTGATAATTAATGCCAAAGGAGAAGATAATGTCTTAAATACATGGTCGCGACAACATGCAAGTAGGACATCAAGTAACAGCATAAAGGCATATCATAACAACTAGATGCAAGAGGATTAAAAGCATGCAAGTAAAAGCATGAGAAGCATAGCTCAAGCATTAAGGCAAAAATAATTATCACGTGTAACAAAATAATGAGCACTTGCATGTTGACAATTAATGACTAATATACTCAATACACAATGGAATTTAAGGTTTGTGAAAAAAAGGTATTAAAGTAGAAAGATAAAATAAAATAGAAAATATAATGTCATAAGAGCTTTTTCACAAACACTTGGTATGCACTTTTAAAAGTTGAAAGCAAGGTAATTAATCCAAGCATGTATGAGACCTATAATGTCAATTGTTAAATCATTCCTCATAGTATCCATATGCAAATATATAATAAAGCAATCACCCAAATAAATCTCTAATAACAACATAAGAATGCAAAAATAGAAAGTAGAAGAGGGAAAGAAAAAGAACCTTAAGAAGAAGATGATGAAAATAGGGAAGGAATTGAGAGTGGAAGTGAGAGAAGAGTAAGAAGAATGGAAGAAGAAGAAGTTAAGAAAGAGAGAAGAAGATGAATGAAGAAGAAAGGAAGAAGGGGAAGAAGAAAGAATTAGAATTTGAAAAGAAAAGAAAAGAAAAAGAGGTTTGAAAAACGCTGAACAGGGCAGCGCGTTGAGTAAGTAACGCGGCGCATACGACGCGCACGCATTGCCCACGCGTACGCGTGGGTGAGCTTGATTGTGAGGGACGCGTAAGCGTCAATGATGCGTACGCGTGACCACTACCGTGTAAAATGCGCGGTTCCAGCACTACTCTCGCACAACTCTTTGTAATTTTTTAGCATTTTGTTAAGTTTCACGCCCATGCGTACGCGTCACGTACGCGCACGTGTGGGTTGACAAGGGTGGAGGCGACGCGTAAGAGCCAATCACGCGTACTTATGATCACTGAACGTGCCAGACTCACGATTCCAGCGCCGTGGCCTCACAACTCTCTGCCAAAAACCTTCTTTTATGCCGATTTAATTCCACGCGTACGCATACTGGATGCTTACGCATGGATTGGTGAATTCACAGGGGACGCATACGCGTCAGTCACGCGTACGCGTGGGTAGCTTGTGTGCCAAGCACCTCTCCTGCATGCCTCCAGCCTAACTCTCTGTAACTTTTGTATAAAATTCGATCCTCCCAGGGATGCGTGCGCGTCATAGACGCGTATGCATCAAAGGCTCTCTCTCTTTATTTTATTGTTTTTTTATATATATAAAAGTAGAAGTAGATATGCATAACTGAAAGTAACACTAGTATGAATGAATTGGAACTAAGAAAAAAAAGGAAAGATCATACCATGGTGGGTTGCGTCCCACCTAGCACTTTTCTTTAACGTCCTTAAGTTGGACGGTGGTGCACGAAATTGCAATAACACTTTTGCAATCCCGCACAACTAACCAGCAAGTGCACTGGGTCGTCCAAGTAATACCTTGCGTGAGCAAGGGTCGATCCCACGGAGATTGTCGGCTTGAAGCAAGCTATGGTTATCTTGTAAATCTTAGTCAGGATATCAGAAATTATCAGGATTGATTGTGAAAAGCAAAAGAACATGAAATAGGTACTTGTTCAGCAGTAATGGAGAATAGGTTGAGGCTTTGGAGATGCTCCATCTTCTGAATCTCTGCTTTCCTACTGTCTTCTTCATCAAACACGCAAGGCTCCTTCCATGGCAAGCTGTATGTAGGGTTTCACCGTTGTCAGTGGCTACCTCCCATCCTCTCAGTGAAAATGTTCCTATGCTCTGTCACAGCATGGCTAATCAGCTGTCGGTTCTCGGTCAGGCCGGAATATAATCCATCGATCCTTTTGCGTCTGTCACTAACGCCCCGCCTGCTAGGAGTTTGAAGCACGTCACAGTCATTCAGTCATTGAATCCTACTCAGAATACCACAGACAAGGTTTAGACCTTCCGGATTCTCTTGAATGCCGCCATCAGTTCTAGCTTATACCACGAAGATTCTTGTTTAAGGAATCCAAGAGATATCTACTTAATCTAAAGTAGAACGGAGGTGGTTGTCAGGCACGTTCATAGTTGAGAATATGATGAGTGTCACGGATCATCACATTCATCCAAGTTAAGAACAAGTGATATCTTAGAATGGAAGCAAGCATGATTGAATAAGAAACAGTAGTAATTGCATTAATCCATCAAGACATAGCAGAGCTCCTCACCCCCAACCATGGGGTTTAGAGACTCATGCCGTGGAATGTACACAAAGAAACGTGTAAAAATGTCATGAGGTACAGTTACAATGTCAAAAGATCCTATTAATAGTGAACTAGTAACCTAAGGTTTACAGAAATGAGTAAATGACAGAAAAATCCACTTCCGGGCCCACTTGGTGTGTGCTTGGGCTGAGCAATGAAGCATTTTCGTGTAGAGACCTTTTCTGGAGTTAAACGCCAGCTTTTATGCCAGTTTGGGCGTTTAACTCCAAGTTTTATGCCAGTTCCGGCGTTTAACGCTGGAATTCCTGAGGGTGACTTTGAACGCCGGTTTGGGCCATCAAATCTTGGGCAAAGTATGGACTATTATATATTGCTGGAAAGCCCAGGATGTCTACTTTCCAATGCCGTTAAGAGCGCGCCAATTGGGCTCCTGTAGCTCCAGAAAATCCACTTCGAGTGCAGGGAAGTCAGAATCCAACAGCATCTGCAGTCCTTTTCAGTCTCTGGATCAGATTTTTGCTCAGGTCCCTCAATTTCAGCCAGAAAATACCTGAAATCACAGAAAAACACACAAACTCATAGTAAAGTCCAGAAAAGTGAAATTTAACTAAAAACTAATAAAAATATACTAAAAACTAACTAAAAGATACTAAAAACATACTAAAAACAATGCCAAAAAGCGTATAAATTATCCGCTCATCACAACACCAAACTTAAATTGTTGCTTGTCCCCAAGCAACTGAAAATCAAAATAGGATAAAAAGAAGAGAATATACTATAGACTCCAAAATATCAAAGAAACATAGTTCCAATTAGATGAGCGGGACTAGTAGCTTTTTGCCTCCGAACAGTTTTGGCATCTCACTCTATCCTTTGAAGTTCAGAATGATTGGCATCTATGAGAACTCAGAACTCAGATAGTGTTATTGATTCTCCTAGTTAAGTATGATGATTCTTGAACATAGCTAGTGTATGAGTCTTGGCTGTGGCCCAAAGCACTCTGTCTTCCAGTATTACCACCGGATACATACATGCCACAGACACATAATTGGGTGAACCTTTTTAGATTGTGACTCAGCTTTGCTAGAGTCCCCAATTAGAGGTGTCCAAGGTTCTTAAGCACACTCTTTTTGCCTTGGTTCACAACTTTATTTCTTTCTTTTTCTTTTCTTCTTTTCTTTTCTTCTCTTTTCTTTTCGAAATTTTTTTTTTCACTGCTTTTTCTTGCTTCAAGAATCAATTTGATGATTTTTCAGATCCTCAATAACAGTTCTCTTTCTCCTCATTCTTTCAAGAGCCAACAATTTTAACATTCTCAAAACAACAAATTCAAAAGACATATGCACTATTCAAGCATTCATTCAGAAAACAAAAAGTATTGTCACCACATCAAACTAATTCAACTAGTTTCAGAGATAAATTTCGAAATCCTGTACTTCTTGTTCTTTTGTGATTAAAGCATTTTTTATTTAAGAGAGGTGATGGATTCATAGGACATTCATAGCTTTAAGGCATAAACTTTAAATTTTATTAATTATGAATTAAGACAAAGACTCAGAAAATAAATATAAAATGAAACTAAAAATAGAAAAACAAAACAAAAACGAAAAAAAAAATAGGCTCCTAATGATAGAGGTTTTCACAGAGTTAGGACTCAACAACCTTGATTTTGAGAAGTGGATGCTCCTTCAGCTTGAGAGGAGAGCTTTTGGCGTTTCATCTCTTGGAGTTCACGCCCCTGCTCCTCTTGCTCCTTCCATTGACTTCTTGGTGATTGGATGTTCAATGGGTATGAATTCATCTGTTCCCATCTTCACCCCAGCCTCTTTACAGAGCAAGGAGATCAAGCTTGGGTAGACCAGTTTGGTTACAGTGGAATTTTTATTTGCAATTGTGTAGATCTCACAGGCAATCACATGATGAACCTCCACTTCTTTTCCAAGCATAATGCAATGAATCATCACTGCTCTCTTGATGGTGACCTCAGAACGGTTGCTAGTGGACAATATGGAACGCCCAATAAAGTCTAGCCAACCTCTTGCAATTGGTTTGAGGTCTCCCCTCTTGAGTTGGTTAGGGACACCCTTAGAATTGGTTATCCACTTAGTTCCAGGGAGGCATATGTCCTCTAGAACTTGATCCAACCCTTTATCTACTCTCACCATCCTCCTATTAAAGGAGTCAGGATCATCTTGCAGTTGAGGCAATTTGAAGATTTCTCTTATTTTGTCCAGATGAAAGTACATAACTTTCCCTCTGACCATAGTTCTGTAGGTATGGTAAGCAGTTCCAGTCATTCTCTGCTTATCTGTTAACCACAGATTTGAGTAGAATTTCTGAACCATGTTCCTTCCAACCTTTATCTCAGGATTGGTTAGAACTTCCCATCCTCTGTTTCGAATTTGCTCTTGGATCCCCGGATATTCATCTTCTTTCAGATCAAATTTAACTTCCGGGATCACTGACCTTAGACCCATTATTTTGTGATAATGGTCTTCATGTTCTTTAGTTAAGAACTTCTCTTGATTCCAAAGATTCTTTGGATTAGTCTCTTTCTTTCCTCTTAAATTGGTTTGTTTTCCCTTAGGAGCCATGATCTTGATGAATCTTGGCTTAGTGATCACGGAAAAGCACACCAAACTTAGAGGTTTGCTTGTCCTCAAGCAAAAGAAAAGAGAGAAGAGAGGGGGAGGAAGAGGAAATTTGAATGGTGTGGTGGAATGAGGGAGCCAAACGTGTATTTATAAGGTGGGGAGGGGAGTTTTCGAAAAAAAAGAGAAATTTGAAAGGAGATTTGATAAGATATGGAAAGAATTTGAGAAAAGGGTGAAATTTTTGAACAATGTTTGTAATTGATTTGAAATAAATTTGAAGAATGGTTTTGATTTTTGAAGATTTGAAAGTGAATGATGAATGATTGAAGTGTGATTTTGTAGAAAAGTATGGGTGAGAAAAGGAAAGTTTGAAAAAATTTGATTTGAAAACAAAAGTGTGGTCCCCCCCACCTTGCTGGCGTTAAACGCCCAGAATGGCACCCATTCTGGCGTTTAACGCCCATTTGTTGCCCCTTTTGGGCGTTTAACGCCCAGCCAGGTGCCCTGGCTGGCGTTAAACGCCAGAAATCCTTTATCACTGGGCGTTTTTCCAAAACGCCCAGGATGCTACACACCTGGCGTTAAACGCCCAGAATGGTGCCCATTCTGGCGTTTAACGCCCAAAATGGCACCATTCCTGGCGTTAAACGCCCAGAATGGTACCCATTCTGGCGTTTAACGCCCAAAATGCCCCTTACTGGCATTTTTTCGCCAGTAAGCTCATTTTCTCTGCTTTTTGAGCTGAATCCTTCTGTAACTCTATGAATTCCTTCATTTTTGATACTTGCCTCTGTAAGAACTAATCATAAAACCTCCTAATGACTGGGTTGCCTCCCAGCAAGCGCTTCTTTACTGTCTTTAGCTGGACCTTCACTGAGAATCACTCAAGTCTCAGTTTTGAGCATTCCTGCTTAAAATTGCTCTCAAGATAATGCTTGATTCTCTGTCCATTAACAATGAACTTTTTGTCAGAATCAATATCTTGAAGCTCAACATATCCATATGGTGACACTCCTGTGATCACATACGGACCCCTCCATCGGGATTTGAGTTTTCCTGGGAACAATTTGAGCCTGGAGTTGAAGAGCAGAACTTTTTGTCCTGGCTCAAAGACTCTGGTTGACAATTTCTTGTCATGCCACTTCTTTGCCTTTTCCTTATAAATTTTTGCATTTTCAAAGGCATTAAGTCTGAACTCCTCTAGCTCATTTAACTGGAGCAATCTTTTTTCACCAGCTAACTGAGCATCCATGTTTAGGAATCTGGTTGCCCAATAGGCTTTATGTTCCAGTTCCACAGGCAAATGACAGGCCTTCCCATACACCAGTTGGTATGGAGAGGTTCCTATAGGAGTCTTGAATGCTGTTCTGTATGCCCACAGAGCATCATCCAAGCTCTTTGCCCAATCCTTTCTTCGGGCTATCACAGTCCGTTCTAGGATTCTTTTTAGCTCTCTGTTAGAGACTTCAGCTTGCCCATTTGTCTGTGGATGATACGAAGTCGCCACTTTATGGCTAATTCCCTATCTAACCATAGCAGAGTATAGCTGTTTATTGCAGAAATGAGTACCCCCATCACTGATTAGTACTCTGGGAATACCAAATCTGCTGAAGATGTGTTTCTGGAGGAACTTTAGCACGGTCTTAGTATCATTAGTGGGTGTAGCAATTGCTTCTACCCACTTAGATACATAGTCCACTGCCACCAGAATGTAAGTGTTTGAGTATGATGGTGGGAATGGCCCCATGAAGTCAATTCCCCATACATCAAACAATTCTATCTCTAATATCCCTTGTTGAGGCATGGCATATCCGTGAGGCAGGTTACCAGCTCTTTGGCAACTGTCACAGTTACGCACAAACTCTCAGGAATCTTTATAGAGAGTAGGCCAGTAGAAGCCACACTGGAGGACTTTAGTGGCTGTTCGCTCACTTCCAAAATGTCCTCCATACTGTGATCCATGGCAATGCCATAAGATCCTTTGTGCTTCTTCTCTGGGTACACATCTGCGGATCACTCCGTCAGCACATCTCTTAAAGAGATATGGTTCATCCCAGAGGTAGTACTTGGCATCTGAAATTAATTTCTTTCTTTGCACATTGCTGTACTCCTTGGGTATGAACCTCACAGCTTTATAGTTTGCCATATCTGCAAACCATGGAGCTTCCTGAATGGCAAAGAGTTGCTCATCTGGGAAAGTCTCAGAGATCTCAGTAGAAGGGAGGGACGCCCCATCTACTGGTTCTATTCGGGACAGATGATCAGCTACTTGGTTCTCTGTCCCTTTTCTGTCTCTTATTTCTATATCAAACTCTTGCAGAAGCAACACCCATCTGATAAGCCTGGGTTTTGAATCCTGCTTTGTGAGTAAGTATTTAAGAGCAGCATGGTCAGTGTACACAACCACCTTGGATCCTACTAGATAAGATCTAAACTTGTCAATGGCATAAACCACTGCAAGTAATTCTTTTTCTGTGGTTGTGTAATTCTTCTGTGCATCATTTAGAACACGGCTAGCATAGTAAATGACATGCAGAAGTTTGTTATGCCTCTGTCCCAACACTGCACCAATGGCATGATCACTGGCATCACACATCAATTCAAATGGTAATGTCCAATCTGGTGCAGAGATGACTGGTGCTGTGACCAGTTTAGCCTTCAGGGTCTCAAATGCCTGCAGACACTGTGTGTCAAACACAAATGGTGTGTCAGCAGCTAGCAAGTTACTTAAAGGTTTTGCAATTTTCGAAAAATCTTTGATAAACCTCCTATAGAATCCTGCATGCCCCAGAAAGCTTCTGATTGCCTTAACATTGGCAGGTGGTGGTAATTTCTCAATTACCTCTACCTTTGCCTTATCCACCTCTATTCCCTTGCTTGAAATTTTATGCCCAAGGACAATTCCCTCAGTCACCATAAAGTGACATTTCTCCCAGTTTAAAACCAGGTTAGTCTCTTGGCATCTTTTCAGGACAAGTGCTAGGTGATTAAGACAGGAGCTGAATGAGTCTCTATATACTGAGAAGTCATCCATGAAGACTTCCAGAAATTTTTCTACCATATCTGAGAAGATAGAGAGCATGCACCTCTGAAAGGTTGCAGGTGCATTGCACAGACCAAAAGGCATCCTTCTGTAAGCAAACACGCCAGAAGAGCATGTAAATGCTGTTTTCTCTTGGTCCTGAGGATCTACTGCAATTTGGTTGTAGCCTGAATAGCCATCCAAAAAGCAGTAGTAATCATGACCTGCTAGTCTTTCTAGCATTTGGTCTATGAATGGTAAAGGAAAATGATCCTTTCTGGTGGCTGTATTGAGCCTTCTGTAGTCAATACACATGCGCCACCCTGTGACTGTTCTTGTAGGAACCAGTTCATTTTTTTCATTATGAACCACTGTCATGCCTCCCTTTTTGGGGACAACTTGGACAGGGCTCACCCAGGGGCTATCAGAAATAGGATAAATAATCCCAGCCTCTAGTAACTTAGTGACCTCTTTCTGCACCACCTCCTTCATGGCTGGATTTAGCCTCCTCTGTGGTTGAACCACTGGTTTGGCATTATCCTCCAACAGGATCTTGTGCATGCATCTAGCTGGGCTAATGCCCTTAAGATCACTTATGGACCACCCAAGAGCTGTCTTGTGTGTCCTTAGCACTTGAATCAGTGCTTCCTCTTCCTGTGGATTCAAAGCAGAGCTTATAATCACTGGAAAAGTGTCACCCTCTCCCAGAAATGCGTACTTCAGGGATGGTGGTAGAGGTTTGAGTTCAGGTTTGGGAGGTTTATCCTCCTCCTGAGGAATTTTCGAAAATTCCCTTGCTTCCTCTAGTTCTTCTTGATCAAGCTGAGCATCCTTGAAGATGTCTTCAAGCTCTGATTCTAGGCTTTCAGTCATGTTGATCTCTTCTACCAGAGAGTCAATAATGTCAGTGCCCATGCAGTCATTTGGTGTGTCTGGATACTGCATAGCTTTTACAGCATTCAACTTGAACTCATCCTCATTGACTCTAAGGGTTACTTCCCCTCTTTGTACATCAATGAGAGTTCGTCCAGTTGCTAGGAAAGGTCTTCCTAGAATGAGAGTTGCACTCTTGTGCTCCTCCATTTCCAGCACCACAAAGTCAGTTGGAAAAGCAAAGGGTCCAACCTTGACAATCATGTCCTCTATTATGCCTGATGGGTGTTTAATGGAGCCATCAGCAAGTTGGAGGCATATCCTGGTTGGTTTGACTTCTCCAGCCAACCCAAGCTTTCTGATAGTGGATGCAGGTATTAGATTGATGCTTGCTCCAAGATCACATAAAGCTGTCTTGGTGCAAGCACCTTCTAATGTGCATGGTATCATAAAGCTTCCAGGATCTTGAAGCTTTTCTGGTAAGCTTTTCAGAATGACTGCACTGCATTCTTCAGTGAGAAACACTTTTTCAGTTTCTCTCCAATCCTTCTTATGACTTAAGATCTCTTTCATGAACTTAGCATAAGAAGGTATTTGCTCAAGTGCCTCTGCAAACGGAATCTTTATTTCAAGAGTCCTTAGATAGTCTGCAAAGCGGGCAAATTGCTTATCCTGTTCCGCTTTGCGGAGTTTCTGAGGATAAGGCATCTTGGCTTGATATTCTTCAACCTTAGATGCTGCAGGTTTATTCCTTACAGAAGTGGTTGAAGAAGCCTTTTTAGAGGGATTACTGTCAGCACTCTCAGGTGTCTGATCCTCCCTTGGCGTCTGAACGCCAGGATTGGGTGGAAAATAGGCGTTAAACGCCAACTTTTCCCCCTTTTCTGGCGTTTGAACGCCAGAACTGGGCAAGGAATGGGCGTTTAACGCCAGCTTTCCTTCCCTTTCTGGCGTTTGAACGCCAATAACATTCCTCTCTGGGCTCTTACTGTCCTCAGAGGGATTTTGAACAGTGGTTTGGTTATCCTCTGTCAATCGTTCCTTGTTTGGCTTTTTGCTCTTTTGAGCAGTGGTATTCAGTGTTTTCCCACTCCTCAGTTGAACTGCTTGACATTCTTCTGTTATCTGTTTAGATATTTGCTGTTTTGCTTGATTCAACTGCAGTTCTATTCTCTTGTTAGCAACCTTAGTATCATGGAGCATTTCTTTAAATTCTGCTAGCTGTTCAGTCATCAGGAGCAATTGTTGATTAAGCTCATTCATCTGTTCTTGAGGATTAGGGTCAGTGACTAATGCCATGACTTCCTCCTTTGGAACGAACTCATTGCTAGAATATAAGTACTGGTTTCTAGCAACAGTGTCTATAAGCTCTTGAGCTTCTTCAATTGTCTTCCTCATGTGTATAGATCTACCAGCTGAGTGGTCTAAAGACATCTGAGCTTGTTCTGTGAGCCCATAGTAGAAGATGTCTAACTGTACCCACTCTGAAAACATTTCAGAGGGGCATTTTCTAAGCATACCTCTATACCTCTCCCAGGCATTATAAAGGGATTCATTATCCTTTTGTTTAAAGCCTTGGATGTCCAGCCTTAGCTGTGTCATCCTCTTTGGAGGGTAAAAATGATTCAGGAATTTGTCTGACAACTGTTTCCATGTCTTTATGCTTGCTGTAGGTTGGTTATTCAACCACCTTTTAGCTTGATCTTTTACAGCAAATGGAAACAGTAATAGTCTATAGACATCCTGATCTACCTCTTTATCATGTACTGTGTCAGCAATTTGTAAGAACTGTGCCAGAAACTCAGTAGGTTCTTCCTGTGGAAGACCGGAATACTGGCAATTTTGCTGCACTATGATAATGAGTTGAGGATTTAGCTCAAAGCTGCTTGCTTTGATGGGAGGTGTGCAGATGCTACTCCCGTATGCAGCTGTCATGGGGTTAGCATATGACCCCAGAGTCCTTTTGGACTGATTAATCCCACTTAAGTCCATAATGGACAAAAGGGAAATGATAATGATTGCAAAGAGAGAAATTTTGTTGTTTTTTTTTTTTTTTGAATTAAACGAAAAAAAATTAAAATAAAATAAAAGGAAATTAAGATAAAAATTCGAAAATCAAAAAGAAAATAAAATCAAAACAAATTGAGAACTGAATCAATTAGTTATTTAAAAAGATTTTGAAAATAGCAATTAAAAAGATATGATTGAAAAATTTTTATGAAAAAGATTTGATTTTTGAAAAGAGGAAAGAGAAAAACACCAAAAGACACCAAACTTAAAATTTTTTTGAAAATCAAACACCAATTTTCGAAAATTTTAAAGGAAAACACAAAGAGGACACCAAACTTAGAATTTTTATGAATCAAAAAGGGACTAAGAACATGCAAAAACGAAAATTTTAAAAGAAAAACAAAAGCATGCAATTGACACCAAACTTAGAATATGAAACTAGACTCAACTAAAAGACTCTAAACTAATAAAAATAAAACAGTCCTAATCTAAGCAACAAGATAAACCGTCAGTTGTCCAAACTCGAACAATCCCCGGCAACGGCGCCAAAAACTTGGTGCATGAAATTGCAATAACACTTTTGCAATCCCGCACAACTAACCAGCAAGTGCACTAGGTCGTCCAAGTAATACCTTGCGTGAGCAAGGGTCGATCCCACGGAGATTGTCGGCTTGAAGCAAGCTATGGTTATCTTGTAAATCTTAGTCAGGATATCAGAAATTATCAGGATTGATTGTGAAAAGCAAAAGAACATGAAATAGGTACTTGTTCAGCAGTAATGGAGAATAGGTTGAGGCTTTGGAGATGCTCCATCTTCTGAATCTCTGCTTTCCTACTGTCTTCTTCATCAAACACGCAAGGCTCCTTCCATGGCAAGCTGTATGTAGGGTTTCACCGTTGTCAGTGGCTACCTCCCATCCTCTCAGTGAAAATGTTCCTATGCTCTGTCACAGCATGGCTAATCAGCTGTCGGTTCTCGGTCAGGCCGGAATAGAATCCATCGATCCTTTTGCGTCTGTCACTAACGCCCCGTCTGCTAGGAGTTTGAAGCACGTCACAGTCATTCAGTCATTGAATCCTACTCAGAATACCACAGACAAGGTTTAGACCTTCCGGATTCTCTTGAATGCCGCCATCAGTTCTAGCTTATACCACGAAGATTCTTGTTTAAGGAATCCAAGAGATATCTACTTAATCTAAAGTAGAACGGAGGTGGTTGTCAGGCACACATTCATAGTTGAGAATATGATGAGTGTCACGGATCATCACATTCATCCAAGTTAAGAACAAGTGATATCTTAGAATGGAAGCAAGCATGATTGAATAAGAAACGGTAGTAATTGCATTAATCCATCAAGACACAGCAGAGCTCCTCACCCCCAACCATGGGGTTTAGAGACTCATGCCGTGGAATGTACACAAAGAAACGTGTAAAAATGTCATGAGGTACAGTTACAATGTCAAAAGATCCTATTAATAGTGAACTAGTAACCTAAGGTTTACAGAAATGAGTAAATGACAGAAAAATCCACTTCCGGGCCCACTTGGTGTGTGCTTGGGCTGAGCAATGAAGCATTTTCGTGTAGAGACCTTTTCTGGAGTTAAACGCCAGCTTTTATGCCAGTTTGGGCGTTTAACTCCAAGTTTTATGCCAGTTCCGGCGTTTAACGCTGGAATTCCTGAGGGTGACTTTGAACGCCGGTTTGGGCCATCAAATCTTGGGCAAAGTATGGACTATTATATATTGCTGGAAAGCCCAGGATGTCTACTTTCCAATGCCGTTGAGAGCGCGCCAATTGGGCTCCTGTAGCTCCAGAAAATCTACTTCGAGTGCAGGGAGGTCAGAATCCAACAGCATCTGCAGTCCTTTTCAGTCTCTGGATCAGATTTTTGCTCAGGTCCCTCAATTTCAGCCAGAAAATACCTGAAATCACAGAAAAACACACAAACTCATAGTAAAGTCCAGAAAAGTGAATTTTAACTAAAAACTAATAAAAATATACTAAAAACTAACTAAAAGATACTAAAAACAATGCCAAAAAGCGTATAAATTATCCGCTCATCAGACGGTCTATGAGCTTAGTCCTTTTCTTGTGCTGGATCCTTCAAGAGAAAGATCTCCAGCTCCTTGTTCTGTTCCAATTTCTCACCATGATATAGCTTCAAGCGGTGGCCATTCACCTTGAAGAAGTTGGGGCTTGACGGATGACTCAGATGGAAGACGCCATAAGGCTCAACCTTCTCCACCCTGTAGGGTCCTTCCCACTTTGATCTCAACTTTTCTGGCATGAGTCTCAGCCTTGAGTTATAGAGAAGGACCATATCCCAACTCTAAACTCTCTTCTCTTGATATTATTGTCATGCACCGCCTTCACCTTTTCCTTGTAGAGCTGTGAGTTCTCATACGCTTCTAGTCGAAGGCACTCTAATTCCTGTAGTTGTAGCTTCCTTTCAATGCTGGCTCTCCCCAATCCAAAGTTTCATTCCTTCAACACCTAGTATGCCTTGTGTTCTACCTCCACTGGAAGATGACAAGCCTTCCCGTAGACGAGGCAGAATGGACTCATTCCAATGGGTGTCTTGTATGCAGTCCTATAAGCCCAAAGCGCATCTACTAGTCGAGCACTCCAGTCTTTCCTGTGAGGCTTCACAATGTTTTCTAATATGCGCTTGATCTCCCTGTTTGACACCTCGGCTTGTCCATTGGTCTGGAGATGGTAGGCTGTCGCTACCTTGTGAATGATGCCTTGCTTCTTCAACAGTCCTGTCATTCTCCTGTTACAAAAGTGAGTGCCTTAATCACTCACGATTGCTCACGGTGATCCAAAGTGACAGATAATATTATCTCGAACAAAGGAGACAACAGTGTTAGCATCATCAGTACGGGTAAGAATTGCTTCCACCCATTTAGAAACATAATCGACAGCTAACAGAATGTATAAGAAACCATTAGAATTTGGAAATGGACCCATAAAGTCAATACTCCACACATAAAAAATTTCACAGAACAACATATGTTGTTGGGGTATATGTTTTTGGGACATTTCATCCCTCTTGGATATATTCCCAAACCTTTGGCATTGGAAGTAAGAGTCACAATATATGCTAGCATCATTAAAAAGTGTGGGCCACCAGAATCCACAGTCTAAAATTTTTCTAGCAGTTATCTGAGGACCAAAGTGTCCACCACTCTCAGAAGAGTGACAGGCCTTTAAAAATGACTAGAATTCTGATTGTGGCACACACCTTCTAATTATCTGATCAGCACCACATCTCCATAAATATGGGTCATCCCATATATAATATTTGGACTCGCTTTTCAGCTTGTCCTTTTGATGCTTAGTAAAATTAGGAAGAAAGGTACGACTAACCAAATAATTAGCTACAGGTGCATACCAAGGAACCACTTCAGATATTGCTTGCAAGCTATCAAGTGAAACTAACAAATATTTTAAGGCTGCATGGTCCGAATATACTACCACCTTTGTTCCTAGTAAATAAGCTCTGAATTTGTCTAGAGCAAAAACATTAGCTAATAGCTCTTTTTCGGTGGTAGTATAATTAGACTGAGCATCGTCTAAAGTCTTAGAGGCATATGCAATAATATAAGGGTCCTTACCTTCGCGCTGAGCCAGCGCCGCTCCCACCGCATAATTTGATGCGTCGCACATGATCTCGAACAGCCTACTCTAGTCAGGCCCTCTCACAATAAGAGCTTGGGTCAAGGTAACCTTCAGCTTATCAAATGTCTCCATGTAATCACCACTAATCTCGAACTCTACATCCTTCTGTAGCAAACGGGATAAAGGCAATGCTACCTTACTGAAGTCCTTGATAAATCGCTGGTAGAAACCTACATGACCAAGGAACGAACAAACTTCCCTCACAGAAGAGGGGTAAGATAAACTAAAAATAATATCTACTTTTGCTAGGTGAACAGATATGCCAGTATTAGACACAACATGTCTTAGAACAATACCTTGTTTTACCATAAAATGACACTTTTCAAAATTGAGTACAAGGTTTGAACTAGTACACCGTTCTAATACTCTAGCTAAACTATCCAAGAAAAGGTCAAATGAATCACCATAGACACTAAAGTCATCCATAAAAACTTTCATACAATTCTCGAGAAAGTCTGAGAAAATACTCATCATGCATCTTTGAAACGTAGCCGGTGCATTACATAAGCTAAAAGGCATCCTCTTATATGCATACGTTCCAAAGGGGCATGTAAAAGTAGTTTTCTCCTGATCGTCAGGAGCTATATGGATTTGAAAATATCCTGTATAACTATCTAGAAAATAGTAGTACGATTTACCTGACAGGCGATCAAGCATTTGATCGATGAAAGGCAGTGGGTAGTGATCCTTACGAGTGGCCTGGTTGAGACGGCTATAGTCAATGCACACCCTCCAGGAATTCTGCACTCTGGTAGCTATGAGTTTCCCATGATCATTCTTCACTGTTGTGATGCTAGACTTCTTTGGTACCACCTATACTGGGCTGACCCATTCACTATCCGAGATTGGATAGATGATGTCAGCTTCTAGCAGTCTGGTTACTTCTTTCTTCACAACTTCCAAGATGGTGGGATTCAACCGCCTTTGAGGTTGACGGATAGCCCTTGCTCCCTCCTCTAGAAATATTCGGTGCTCGCAAACCTAAGAGCTAATACCTACTATATCCGCCAAGCTCCACCCAATTGCTTTCTTGTGTCTTCTCAGCACACTAAGCAGTTGCTCCTCTTGTTGAGAAGTGAGTTCCTTTGCAATAATAACTGGGAGCTTCTGATTGTCCTCAAGATAGGCATACTTGAGGTGGGGTGGAAGGGGCTTCAATTCCATTTTCAGCTCATGGCTTGGTGCTTGATCATTTGTGACTGCTTTAGGTGGTAAGGTGTCTTCAGTGTATTCAGAAGGCTTTCCCACACTTGCAACTCGCTCCATGGTCATCTCGTCTACTGTCCCTTGGTAAACTTCAGCTATAATCTCATCAATAATGTCGCACTGGAAGATGGAGTGATCTTCCGGTGGGTGCTTCATGGCTTCATCAAGGTTGAAGCTCGCTGCTCTGCCATCTATCTCAAAAGAATAAGTTCCTAAGAAGGCATCCAACTTGAACCTTGAAGTCTTCAGGAATGGCCTTCCAAGCAAGATGGACAAAGGTCTTCCAGAGTCACTAGGGGGCATCTCTAAAATGTAGAAGTCTATAGGAAATGTCAGCCCCTTGATGCTCACAAGACGTCTTCCGCGATGCCAACCACTAAGATTATGCTTTTATCTGCCAAAACAAAATGTGCTGCCGACCTTTTCAAGGGTGGAAGCCTCAAGGCATCATATACAGATAATGGCCTAATACTAACACATGCACCTAAATCACACATTGAGTCAATAAATTCTACACCCCATATAGTGCAAGTAACCATGCATGGACCGGGATTGCTACATTTTTCCGGTATAGCACCCATTAAAATAGAAATAGAGCTACCTAAATGAATAGTTTATGCATGCATAAATCTTTTAGAAACTTAGCATATTTACGTACTTGTTGAATGGCATCAAAAAGGGGAATAGTTACCTCCACCTTTTTGAAAATTTCTACCATTTTGGGGTCTAGCTCTATTTGCTTCTTTGTCCTCCTAGCAAGGTGTAAAAAAGGAATGGGAATGGCTTCTCTCGTAGCATCATCTTCCTTAGGTACTCCATTCCTTGGTTGAGCTACTTCTTCTACAACTGTACCTTGTATTTCTTCCTCTTCCGCTATATCTTCTACCTCAACAATGTCTTCAACTTGAATATCTTCTTTTGAGCTTTGCTCCTCGAGACTCCTCTCTTGCAGTGTTGTGCCAGACCTCAAAGTGATGGCATTGATTCCACCCTTGGAGTTGGGTAAAGGTTGAGAAGGAAGATCATTGGAGCTTGAAGATTAATTGTTAGGGGCAAGCGGTAGTTCCAAGCGGGATATAAGAGCTTCAATTGAGTTTTGAAGGGCTCTTTGTCCTTGAAGATGAGCTCAGAGTGTTTCATCTTGGATGGAAGAGGGGGAGGAGTAGGTGTTTTGAGGGGCTTATAGTTGGTTGGATTGAGATGCTTGGCCTTGTCTTTGGTGAGGTGCTCGGTATGGGGGATTCTGTTGATTCCGGTTTTGTTGATAGTTGTTGTTATTCCACCTTTGATTTCCACCGTTGTCTCTGCCTCCTTGATTGTAGTTATCCCTCTTGGAGTTATCTCTCCAACCTTGATTGTAATGACCACCTTGGTTAAAATTACCGCCTTGTTGATAATACCCTTGATTTGTACGGTCGTAGAAATTATGGGTAGCCGCCAATGTGTTGTCTTCTTATTGGACTTGAGGACATTCATCAGTGTAGTGAGTATAGCAAACTCATATTCCACACACTCTCTGAGGGACTATTTGTTGACACTGCGGCTGTAGAGGAGGTGGAGGTTGTTGTTGATTCAGCTAGAGCTACTTGAGTATGTTGGTCATCTCTCTTAGTGTTTGAGTGAGAGCAACAGTCTCACTATTAAAAGAAACTTCTGCAATAACCTTGGGATGCTTAGTACGTTGGCTTATATTTTGGGTAGACTCAGCTAGATCGGTGATCAGTTGCCATGCTTCAGTCATCGTCTTGTATTTAGTCAGAAAACCATTACTTGCAACATCTAATAGAGTCTTGTCTTGAGGCTTCATGCCTTGACAAAAATAGCTAATCAACACCAACTGGTCAATCTTGTAGTGGAGACATGGTTCTAGGAGATTCCTGAAGCATTCCTAATACTCATAAAGAGTCTCTATTTCTCCTTGAATGATATAGGAAATCTCTTTGCTTAGCCTATCCATGACCTTTGCCAGAAAGTACTTGTCCAGGAATTCCCTTCTGAGCAGATCCCAGTTAGTAACAACAGCTTCAGGCTGAGTGTATAACCACTTCTTTGCCTTTCCCTCAAGAGAGAATGGGAAGGCGTATAGCCAGACGGCACACTCTTCGGCACTATGCCGCCTAACAGTTGAGCAAGCTGTCTGAAAATCCCTAAGGTGCTTGATAGGCTCTTGGGCAGGTAAACCATGAAACCTAGGGAGAAGGTTGATCAGTGCGGTCTTCTGTTCAAAGTCAGCAGTTAAGTTCGGGGGCTGCGTTTGATATGGTTGCAATGTAAAATCTGGAGCTCCCGCTTCCTTCAGCGTGATTCTCCTAGGCTCTGCCATATTACTGGCACTCAAATCAACAGAATCAGTAGAAGAGGAGCTTATTTCTTTCTCAAATGACGCGTCAAATTCATCCTCAGATAAGACTAGTGAATTGCCTTCACCACCCTCGGAGAATAACCGATGCCGAGCTTGCCTAATACGTGAAATAGTTCTTTCAATCTCAGAATCAAATGCGGCTAAGCTCGGATCCGGTAATGATCGTGTCATTCAATGAAAGAAATATACAACTCATGGTAATAAAATATAAAAATAAAAATGCAATTATGTAAAGAAAATACTCTAACTCACAAGTCCTAGCCCCTTCCTAGGGAAGGACTAGAGTTAGTAGAAATAGAGTTAGACAACAATTTCAAAGTTCAAATTAACACTTGAGTTTTTCAACTCAAGGAGTTCCAATAATTAATCAACTCCCAAGCCAAGTTGAGAGTTTTAAGTCATAACATGAATGCCATTTTCATATTACATGGAATAAGAGGAAATGAGAGACATGATAAATAAAATAAATTAACTAAAGAAAATTTTAAAGCTGAAAATTAATCAAATGAATTTGTACAAGAAATGGAATTAAAACTGAAATTGGCTAATTATATTAATAAATATAAAATTAAGAAAATCATAACATGAATCCCAACAATTGAATGGAAAAGCACAAGAGTAAGGTAAGAGAAAAACAAACTATAACGACGAAGACTTCCCCTGAAGATAGTAGCAACTCTCTCCCAATATCCAATCCAAACAAAACTAAGAAAAATTATGATTAAACTGAGAACCCTATGAGAGCAAGTGTTTTTTCTAGAACTCTCTTAAAAAAAAACTAAAAAACTAAAACTAAGTCAGAATGAAAAAGTGTGTCAAGTCTCAGCTACACCCCTGCATCTATTCTGGACTTTCGGGCATGAAACTGGGTCAACCAGGGGCCCAGAAATCGCCCCCGGCAAATTCTGATATGCAGCACGTGATGGCCTTCAACGCGTACGTATCGATGTGCAATCATCTAATCACGCATACGCATGCCATATGCGTGCGCGTCGCTACTGTTTCCTAACCACGCGTACGCGTGCTTCACACGTGCGCGTCGCTGCTCGCCCTTGAAATCTTTAATTCCTTGTGTTCCTTCCCCTTTTGCATGCTTCTTTTCCATCCTTCAAGCCATTCCTGCCCTGTAATCTCTGAAAACACTTAACACACATATCACGGCATCGAATGGAAATAAGAGATGATTAAAAATAACGAATTAAAGGCCAAATAAGCATGTGTTCAATCATAGCACTAATTTTTGAAGGAAAATGTAAAACCATGCATTTCATACGAATAAGTATATAAAAGATTGATAAAATCCACTCTATTTAGCACAAGATAAACCATAAAATAATGGTTTATCAATAAGCTTCCTGAAAAGGAATTTAATTGCAATGCATCATCCTTGATGCATTTAGATCCTCGATCAGGGCAATGTGAACTAGAAGTTCAAAATATTATACATTTGCAAAGAATAGTAAATAAATTGCCTGATGCATTTTCTGATACAAAGAGGATAACCAGATCTTATATACCAGCAGATAATTCCCCAATTCGAATTGATATCCCAGTCGGACAAATAGCCACTGAAACAAATTCACGACAAAAGCGTGGCAGGCCTGTCGGTTCCAAAGACAAAAATTCTCGAAAAAAAGAGGTAAATACTATTATTGTTGAACAAGACATAGTACAAACACCTGTATTTGTCCAAAATTCTGATATAGTTTTAACGCAAGAAGACGTTCAGGTACTTGAAAATTTTGAAAATGACGAGATCTCGATAGTTATGTCTTTACAGAAGAGAAATGGGACCGTAATAAGACAATTGTCAATAAAATATTTGTATATAATGTGGCATTAAATATCATGCATGAAAGTAAGGATATTGAGCCAAGATCAGTCGAATAATGTCGACAAGGGAATGATTGGCCAAAATGCGAAGAAGCCATGAAGGCTGAGCTAGACTCACTTGCAAAATGTGAAGTCTTTGGACCTGTAGTCCGTACACCAGAAGATGTAAAACCAGTTGGATACTGATGGGTATTTGTGAGAAAACGAAATGAGAAAAATGAAGTTGTACGCTACAAAGGTCGACTTGTAGCACAAGGTTTTTTACAAAGGCCCGGTATAGATTATGAAGAAAGGTATTCTCCTGTCGTAGATGTAATAACATTGCGTTATTTGGTCAGTTTATCTGCATGTCATAAACTACATATGCATTTAATGGATGTGGTAACAGCCTACTTATACGGCTCATTAAATCGTGATATCTATATGAAACTCCCTGAAGGACTAAAGAAATCTAAACTATCCAATGAATATTCATAGGGATTATACTCAGTTAAATTGCAAAGATCTTTATATGGTCTGAAACAATCTGGACGAATGTGGTATAATCGTCTTACTGAGTATCTAGCCAAAAACGGATTTAAGAATAATGATATCTACCCATGTGTTTTCATAAAGAAATCTGCATCTGTATTCATTATAATTGCTGTGTACATTAATGATTTAAATATCATTGGAACTCCTGAAGTGATTCCAACAATTATAAAAACTCTAAAAGAAGAGTTTGAGATGAAAGATCTTGGAAAGACTAAATTTTGTCTCAGCCTATAGATCGAGCATAAAAAAATGGGATCTTCATTCATCAAACAACATACACAGAAAAGATCTTGAATAGATTTTATATAGATAAGTCACATCCATTAAGTACCCCAATGATCGTAAGATCTTTGGATGTGAAAAAGGATCAGTTCTGTCCTAAGGAAGAAAATTAAGATATCCTTGGTTTTGAAGTACCATATCTTAGTGCCATTAGAGCGCTAATGTATCTTGCTAATAATACAAGACTCGATATATCATTTGCTGTGAATTTACTAGCAAGATATAGTTCCTCTCCAACCAGAAGACATTGGAATGGAATCAAACAAATCTTTCGATATCTTCATTAAACGGTTGATATGGGATTGTTTTATCCTTATGGATCCAAGTCACAATTAGTTGGCTATGCAGATGCGGGATACTTGTCTGATCCACATAAAGGGAGATCTCAAATAGGATACCTATTCACCTATGGTGGTATAGCTATATCATGGAGGTCCACGAAACAGACGATAGCAGCAACCTCCTCTAATCATGTGGAAATATTAGCGATACATGAAGCTAGTCGCGAGTGCTTTTGGCTTAGGTGTTTGATCCAATATATTCTGTCATCATGTGGACTGATTGATCATAAGATAGCTCTAACTGTCCTGTTTGAAGATAATACAGCATGCATTGCTCAACTTAAAGGTGGATACATTAAAGGTGATAGAACAAAGTATATTTCTCCCAAATTCTTCTTCACTCATGATCTTCAAAATCACGGGACAATTGATATCCAATAGATCCACTCAAGTGATAATCTAGCAGATTTATTTACATAGTCACTCCCAAAATTCTCCCTTGAAAGATTGGTACATCAGATTGGGATGCGCCGATTTTTGAGATATTAAATGATGTCGACAAGAGGGGGAAACTGTACTCCTTTTTCCTTAGTCAGGTTTTTTTCCCATTGGATTTTTCTTGACAAGGTTTTTAACAACGAGGCAGTCCTATCACAAAGGATATTGTACTCTTTTTCCTTCACTAAAGTCTTTTTTCCGTTGGGTTTTTCTTTAGTAAGGTTTTAATGAGGTATAATCCAAATGGTCATCTAAGGAGGAGTATTGTGATAAAGATGTGGATGACTACGTATGACTTGGGTGGACTAACCTT